>NC_083433.1:29917750-30001941 GCF_020745735.1 Hemiscyllium ocellatum
GATGATCTGGTTTCCTCCCACAAAGGTGTGGAAGTTAAATGCCATGCTAAATGGCCCCATAGAATGCAGCAATGTGCAGGCTAGGTAGTTTAACTGCACTAAATGTGGGGTTATGGGGCTAGTAGGGATGATCATCACAAGGGTCAGTGCAGTCTCAAGTGGCTTCTATCTGCAATGACGCAATTTGATAAACGAGCTGCATATTCTCATTATTTGTTTCCTGAAACGTCAATTCTCCTGCTCCTTGATGCTGCCTGACCTGGTCTGCTCTTCCAGCACCACACTTTTTAACTCACAGCCATCTGCCCAGCCAGTGCCAGAGACCAGGTTCTGGCCCTGAGAGTTAGCAGGCCTCGCTTCAGCCATCACCACAGCTACAGAGATGAAAAAGCAAAAGACAGCAAAGAGAAGAACAGATAGAGAGACTGAGAGAGAAGAGAGAGAGAGGAAGATATGGCCAGACCTGGAGCTTACGGTTTCAGAATCCCCAAGTCATGTCGCTGTCACTTGCATTCTGAGCAGTTCATCTTGTTCATGTTTCCCATGTTGAATATTATGCGCCATTATTGAAGAGACTTGATGGTTGCAGTGACAGGTTCCATACAACTGCACTGATTTTTCCAGGATCATGTTCAACGTTCTCATGCTGTTGGGACTGGAGCCATCTGGACCAAGGGAGAACATGTGTTCACATTCCTCAGATGTCTTCTTGATGGGAGTCCAGTGGAAAGGTACTTGCGATTGCATCCTCAACATTTGTTAGCTGTTGTATTTCTGCGCTCTTGCAATGAGTTTGCAGGTCGTTTTGAACTCCATAATGGTAATGATTGGAGAATAAGCGATGGTGGGTGTCTTTACATTCGACATTCTGGATGTGTGTTTGCTTTTTGTTCTACTTTGCTTTCGTTTTGGAGATGGCAATTTTCAAACTATTACCTGATTCACATTTTCCTTGTCAGACACACAAGAATATTCATGAAAAGAAGGTGTGTCACTGTCTGATAAAACAAAACAGTAACGAGCAAAATGATCAGTGATCGTAACTACATTTGCCATTGCTGGGGAAAGGAGATGTCTTTGTGTAAATTGTATATCTCTTTTCATTCAGGCGTATTTATTTGTTGCACATTTGACAATTTGATGCATGAAAATTCATTTATGAAGAGGTTAAAAGTGGATTCTAACTGAACACGAGTCTGAACAAATCATGTCGGATACCGAATACCAGATCATGGGCTTTCCCCCAATTGCCTTTTGTTGTTGTTGTTGTTGTTGTTGTGTGTGGACAGGATGTACTTGGCCAATGTTCCAACATGGTCCAATACGTCTGAGCATTACTTCGGTTCGAGAACATGTTGGCTCCTGTTTCCCACATCAGTCCACGTATTACTGTTCATATGTTTTCAAGGAAAGTTGTTGATACAATGCCTTCACATGTGGTGTGTTGTGTGGAATAATTTGAATTGGATGCGGATTAACATATGGGTTGCTGGGACTCACAGGATTTGTCCAAAATCATTGATGAACGAAAGTAGAAACTTGGAACAGAGATTATAGTGTAATCGTTGAAAGAATTACAAGCAAATGATCATTTCACTCGAATTCTATATGTCCCTGGCTTATTCAGAAGGGAAAAGATAAAACTGAACATTCAGTTTCCTTCCATTGCAAGGAACGTTGATGTTTGAACTGCAATGTTGCTGGCTGGAGCTACTGTATCATAGAACCCTACTGTGTGGAAACAGGCCATTCTCCCAAAAGGTCCACCGAAGAATATCCCACTCAGACCCACCCCGCCCCTATTAGTTTACATTAACACTGACAACTTTGATGCCGTCACAACATTCTGAAATCTAAATGCTTGGATTCAAACGTCTGATGGCCCTGAGAGCTGCATTGATGTTGCATCCATCAGCTTGACATTAAAAATGTTAAAAATCATTTCAATATACAGTTTTTGGAATATTTGTTATCCATTTTTAATATTCCCTTCATAAGCTCTGATCAGGTATTAGCTACAGCACGCCCTCTCATCTTTCAAATAGTTGTGTCATGTTTTTCTCACGCTCTCCCCCGTGGTAATATTTGCAAGAGAGAGAGAGAGAGAGATGTGGACGTAACAGTCATTTCTTCAACCTGAAAGGGGCAGGAGAAGAGTATCCTTAGATATGATATAAAGTTTGATCCTTTTGGAAAATATCGGGCTAAATATAGGATCATTGAATCATACAGTTCATTCAGAAGAGTGTGATGATGCTGTCACTTAAAAAAGGTTATTTTGTCCTTAGTTTTTTTAAAGAGAAATTGTAAAGGCAGAAGTACCAAAGAGTCTAGTTTAATAATGGAAGGGAGTGGCCAGTTCTCCCAGTTCAAGTTGATCCTAATTTGCTTTTAGCTGTAGCAGTCACAAGGTGTGTCAATGCCAGGGAATTACAAGCTTCAGTGAAGAATTACTCTGACTTTCTTTTGAGATCTCTCTCTTGATGCTACTCCCTGCTGCCTGTATGAATCTTTGTCTGAAATTATCTTTTTTTCAAGTTTATGTGGGATGTTATTGTATTGGAACAGTTAATTAGTGATACTAACTGTGTCGGGTCGGTTAAGCTTTCCAACAGTTAAGCTATTCTAAATCCCGCTTTCTTCTGTTTGTGTTTCAACCGTAGTGTTTAAATAAATTCTGTTTCGCTTGACGAGCTGCTTCACACCTGGAGCACCCACTTCACATCTGCCTTTTAAATACAGAAAAGTTAGGGTCTACGTTAGTTTCTTAAAATATTTCAAGGGTGTGGCCTTGTCCATAATGAGAGGCTCTTCAGCCCATTGTTTATGTATCCCCAAGCATACGACTTGTATGTGTCCTACTTCCCGCACTAATGTCAAAGCCTTGAAAGACATGAGGTGTGCTAAACGAAGTATGTTTAAACACTGTGAGGTTTCACCTCAGTTATCCTCCTCGGCAGTATATTCCAAATGACAATTATGCTCTTAAACATCTTTCTCTATTAATCCAACTTAAAACTGTTGTCATTTCTATGTCAATGATTTGGATGAAAATTGTAAAGGCATGATTCATAAATTTGCAGATGCCACTGAAGTAGGTGGTATCGTGACAGTGAGGAAGATTATCAGATTTTGCAGAAGAACTTTGATCATCTGGGGAAGTGGGCCGAGAAATGGCAAATGGAGTTTGATGTAGATCAGTGTGAGGTCTTGCATTTGGAAAGTCAAGTCAAGGTAGGAGTTTCATGGTGAATAGTAGGGCTTTAAGAATGTAGTGGAACAAAGATCTGGAGGTCAGGTGCACAGTGCTCGATGTGGACCAGTTTGTGCCGAAGGGTCTGTCCCTGTGCTGTAAGATTGCATGACTCTCTGACGGCACACAGTCGGACCATTCTGCCACATTAGATTTGGAGCCTCCAAGTACTCAGTCAATTACTCTCTCAGGTTCTCCCTCAAAATCTTCCATCGCAAAGTAAACAACTCAAGGTTCTACAGCCTCTTTTCATAGCTGAAATAATCCTTCAGAGGCAAATGTCACAACGCTAGTCCTTTTCTTCCTAAAAGCTTTTCCTTGGCTCAAGGAGATTCTTTCCTTGATTTTTTTTCACAAAGGCAATAACCCGGCCGGATTCCGATTAGTATGGTTGGGACAGAGATGAAAAGTATTTTGAGAGGCCTTTTGTTTCTATGTAAACAGATGAGACATCTGGCCAAAGCGGTCATGCTTCAGAAGTGCCCTGCACAAAGAGAGGGGAGTGGTCAGCTCTCTAGTTGAGCTGAGCGGGTTTTGTTCAGTCTTGAACTGGGAATTTCAACAGGGAGCTGTGTGGAACTGTCTCTCTTTTTTCTGCCCTTCAACTTCAACCTGTCAGCACGTGTTCCATTTATACTGAGTTTTAAAGGGAGTTTGATTTTTGGGCTGTTGTGTGTAGTTGGAACAGCAACATTAAGTCTGGCTGGATATGTTAAGTTCTGTAGGGATTCTTTATTCTGTTCTTTCTGCTTCATTGGTCATTTTGTGAATTTGTTTTGTCTGTTTTAAAATCTAGTAGTCAATCTAGCTATCTTACTCCGGTAATTTTCATATACACTTACTGAAACAAATTGCAATGTTAGGTCTAGTTGTCTGCTTAAGAATCTTTTAGTGGTCTGGTCTAGCCCATAAAACAAAATCCCTCTGAATCTCCTTTGTCCCCCTCCCCACCATAACACTACCCTTACAGAATGTAGTAACCATGCTGCACACAGTAAGCTGGCCACTCTCTCGATGGCATGGCATGAACTGGAAGCCTGAGCTGGACAAACGCCACAGCATGGCCTGGGTTAGGAAGCACGTAACAGGACACTATTCACAGCATGGTGAAGGAGCAGGACTCTGGCAGTGATATGCTGCAGCAGTGGAAAAGGAAAAGTTGGACTTTTTAAATTATCCTTCTTTATTTTATTCTGTGACTGGCGCTTATGTACGAACGATGTTACACACATTTCACGATATTTTATATTGGAAAAACGTGACAATAAAGGATATTCAAAGCTATTGTTTGCCTGCTCCACATTAACTCTGTGTGTTTACAATCTGTCAACCATTGACAAAGGGAAGCATCTGATATAAAATCTTAACTATCCTTTTAAATTGCCGTTCCATGATCTGGGAACAATGGTCAAGAAGCCAAAGATCCTTTTTTTATCCCTCTGAGCTTCCCAAGTTTCTCCCATTTATTGTGTAATCCCTTGTCTTGTTGATTCTTCCATAGTGTACAGAAAATATATTGTACTGAAGTGGAACTCTGCATAATAAAGGCTATCGACAGCAAATATATTGAACAATTTGGAATCATTACTTTTAGGTGAGCATTCGTCGTACAGACAATCAGAAATGAAAACATGATATTGTTTCACTCTTAAACAATTCACTCATCATCCTTGGTTAGGAACAGCGCCCCTACATCTTACGAAGTGGTATTATGCAGGCTGTTATTGTTTGTTAGACATCAATGTTGTCAGGATAACTCTGCGATCCACATTTGTTGACCTTTGGAACACAGTCACAGCACATGAGAAATGCCGTTCCCTCAAAAGATAAACAACAGGTGAGCATTAGCTCACAGCTTTGTTTCTGAGAATATCTCAATGCCCGTAAAGATGAAACCTCCCTAATTATCTACCAGGAGACTGGCATCAGGTATAAATAAGAAACTTTTCTGGAAGTGCAGGAAACATGCAAATCTTGTGATAGAAATGCATGCGAGAACGACAGGTCCAGTGTTTGCCATTTATTATCCCATTCTTGCTGCTATCGAGTTCCAGGTGAATTACTCGTTAATTTCTGTCTACAGTAATCATCCAGTATGTAAATTTGAAGACTACACTAACAGAATAATTGCAACTGCGTTTACATTATTGATAAAGTTGTTTTCAGTGAAGTACCAGGAATTTAATGTGTTGTAGTTGTTGTTGAATTGTCGACAGATACTGTTCTTGCTGAATTGTCACAGTGTGGGTGAAATTTCATCATGTAATTTTCACTGTGGCTGAAATGTGAGATCGCATTCAGGATGGACATGTAAATCTATTTTGCAGTTGACTTTGACAGAGAATAATTCTCTCAAATGATTCGTTAATTGGACAAGATGTCTCGTTGATTACCTTTTGGAATGAATTTCATGGAATAAATTGTTTGAAAGACAATGTTAAGTATTCAGAACTTGATGGAATCGTAACAGCACAGAATCGTTATGATATGGAACGGGACCAATCGACCCATCGAGCCCCCACTGGTTATTCAAACGAATATCATTGCCGAGCATCAATCTCCGTCTTTTCATCCATAACTTACATATCACTTCTTTTCGCATATTCATTCAGTGCTGTCTTGAATGGGAAAACAAATCATCTGCCTTTTTCACATTTTATAGAAATTCATTCCATATCCTCAGATTTCAACTCATCCCTGCTGTTTTTTTTTCCAATCTCTGTCCTCTGGTTCTTTTTTACATTATGAGCAGGAACAGCTGTTCTCTCTACACTCTATTCAATCCACTCAAGATTTTGGAAACCTCAATCAAATCACCTCTTGGCATTCTTCTGTCCAAGCAAAATAATCCCAAATTCTTTCAATGTATTCTCATAACCTAACGCAAATCAATGACTCCCAGCATGGTCGAAGGTATGTCATGGTTAAGTCTGGAGTTGAAGCTGTCACGTCAGTCAAAACAATGAAGCGAGCAAATGTTCCATTGCATCCTGTGCAAAAGTCTTCCGCATAATTGGAAGAATACTAATTCACTTTCCTTTGTTTTGGGATATTTATGAGCAAGATGAATGGAAACGTTTTCAAGACAGAATAGTTAATTGAAAGGACACACTTATACAGTCTGTGAAGTGTAATCTCACACTTCTTCATTTCCAAATCTAGATTGCCTTGTTTCCTGTTACCTCCATTCCAGTATTTTCTACATTTCATGGGAATGAAATGTCTGAATGATGTTAGTTTCTGTGTTTCTCTTCTCAACAAAGTTTCTTCAGAATACTTCAGTTTTTTTATTTTATCAAATGTTTTATTATAAATTTTTCAGCTGTATAATGCTAATTCACAACTGGTAATATGTAAAGGATTTCGACAAACTTAGGTTTATGTTACACATTTTTAATTGTATGCAACATCTCGGAAACAGTTGATTGTTTCTCGAAGTCAAAATCACAACCCATTTACATTCTCTGCATCTCCTTCCATTGTAGCTAACCTGGCAGTGATTGTGATCTTATCTCGAAGAAGATGCGGTCTCTCCACAAATATCATATATTATCTTGTCTCTATGGCAGCAACAGATCTTCTGGTCATGGTCACTTTTGGAATATTAAACCGTATTGCTGGGATTTATTTCCAATTCAGTTTCCTGTCTATCACACCTGTACGCAGTGTTCGCGATACATTAAGTTTTGCAGCCATTGACAGTTCTGTCTGGTTAACGGTCACTTTCACCTTTGATCGATTTGTGGCCATATGTTGTCAAAAACTGAAAGTAAAATATTGCACGAAGAAGGTGGCATCATGGGTCATAGGATCGGTGTGTGCACTGTCCTTCATGAAAAATATACCTATGTATTTCCATTATAAACCTATGTACATCATTGACAACATGCCATGGTTCTGTAGCCTAAAACCAGAATATTATACTGCACCGGGTGGGCTGTATATGACTGGATTCGTTCCATTTTGACTCCGTGTCTTCCTTTCATTCTGATATTACTGCTCAATGTTTTGACTGTCAGGCAGATTTTTGCCGCCAATCGAGCCCGTAGGAGACTCCGGACTCAGGGCAATGGAGAGACTCAGAATGACCCCGAGATGGAGAAGCGAAGAAAGTCCATTGCTTTACTCTTTGGCATCTCAGGAACATTCATCCTATTATATTGTTATATTTTGTTACAATCTTTTACGTTCGAATTGTGAATATTCCTTATTCCTCTGGGTCTGATAGCGGCAAACCGATATTTATTGTCCACAAAGTGGATACATGCTTCAGTTATTGAACTGCTGCATCAATCCATTTATTTATGCAGGGACCCAGAGTAAAATCAGAGAGGAGATAAAGAATGGTGTGAAATATCCATTCGACTATTTTCTAAAATGTTTCAAAATTCAAAATGAAAGAAACTGACATGATTCATATCACAGCATACTCTCTTATTGTCCCCTTTTATTGCAAGCTATTGTTCCATCCCGAGTACCTTTGAAATCTTGAGCTAACGCTTGTTGAATGTGTAGTGAGTGAAGACTGTATTATCGCGTGTATTTACATTGCTAAGCATTCTGTAAATTCCCAGCTGTATTACATGTTGCTCACTATAATCCATTTACACTTGGCTGAGTGCAGTGAATTTTGCAGAATTGGAGTGTGGTGACTTAGCGTCCGTGTCCTGTGTACATGTTTGTGTCTCATACTTTAAAAGCGTTTGTAAATGATTTTCGGATGGCGCATCCAAAGTTAGTAACATGACTGCAGCTGTTCAAGCATGCAGCGTCGCGATGATTTCTTTTCCACTCAATTTCACCAGCCCCCCCAAAAAATTATCTGGGAAGGTTAAAATTAATTCAGAAAATGTGAGTACTGCAGATGCTGAAGATCAGAGTGGAGAGTGTGGTGCTGGGATGCTGCCTGACCTGTTGTGCTTTTCAAGCATCACATTCTTGACCCAAAAATGTATCCAATAAGTGACATCCTCATATCAACTACAATTGGAATTGATATTTATCGCTAAACATTGCATTTGATGTGCTGCGCCAAGTAGCGAAAATATGTGATGAATTCAGTCCTGCTGCATGTATCCTGCAGGCAGTGACTTCTAATGACACTTCTAAAGGGAGTATGACTCGCTCTAAGATCATAATAGGCTCCCATCCTGGGGGAACTCAAGAATGAATGGCAGCCGGCAACTCAGGATGGGAGCCGCTGACTAGTGGAGGTCCGCAAGGGTCAGTGTTGGGGCCACAACTTTTCGTTTTATGCATTCCTGGATGAAAGAACTGAGGGCATTCTGGTTACTTTTGCAGATGGTACAAAGATAAGTGGAGGGGCAACTCGTGTTGAGGAGGTGGGAGGCTTTGGAAGGATTTAGGCAGGTTAGGAGAGTGGAAAAATAAGTGACAGATGGAATAAAACGTGGAAAGGTGTGACATTATGCACTCTGGTAGGATGAACAGATATTTTCCAAATGTAGTTAAAAATTCAGAAATCTGAAGTCCAGTGGGACTTGGGACTCTTAGTTCAGATTTATCTGAAGGTAAACCTGCAGGTTGTGTCAGTAAGTACAATGCTGTTATTCATCTTGAGAGAACATGAATATAACAGCAGGGATGTATTCCTGAGTCCTTCGTAAAGCTCAGGTCAGAACACATTTGGAGAATTGTTAATAATTTTGGACCACATACATCTGGAAAGATGTGTTGGCCTTGGAGCGGGTCCAGGGAAGGTTCAAGAAAATGATCCCCAAAATGAAAAGCTGAACATATGAGAAATGTTTGGGTCTGTACACATTAGAGTTTAGAAGGATAAAGGGAAACTAATTGAAACTTCCAGAAAATTGAAAGATCTGGACAGAGTGGAAGTTGAGAAGGTGTTTCCATTGGCAGGCAAGATGAGGACCCGAGGCACAGCCTTAGAGTAGAGGGAAGAGCATTTAGAACAGAGATGAGGAGAAATTTCTTCAGCCAGAGAGTGGTGAATCTATGGAATTCATTGCAACAGAAAGCTGTGGAGGTGAGGTCATTGAATATATTTAAAACAGAGATGGTAGGTTCCTGGTTGTCAAAGGTATCAAAGGTTACAGGGAGAAAGTAGGAGAATGGGGGTGGAAAAAACTGATTAGCCATGATTGAATGATGGCAGACTTGATGGGCCAAATGGCCTTATTTCTGCTCCTATGTCTTATGGCCTTATGGAATACTGAACTAACAGAACACCGAGTTTAATATTGAATGTGATATACCACATTGGGATGATGTAGTAAATCTTTGCTCAGCAGTTTAGTGTACTCTTTATCTAACTGTGACGTCACCAACTGAGGCATCTCCTCAACTCCACATGATCAGAATAAATTAAAACTACCGCTGCAAGAAAGCATGTCACTGTCTGTCCACATAACCATATCCGAGAGTTTAAGGGCTGAACACAATATAATTTAATAGATCTTCAAATATGAACTATCGCTTTAATTGATTGAAGTTCCTCCACATAATATATTGGCCAATACAGTACATGATGTGTACCCTCTGACGCAGCTCAGTGACAGCCAATCAGCATGATGAAAGTCACAGGGTCAATGCTGACTATCCACTTTCTAAGGTTATTCAGTTCCAGTCAATACTCACACTGTATTCCCGTGGTGAATAATAACTGCCCCTCTCTGCAGCAGTGGACACTGGACACATTGCACACAACAGAAGAACCACATCCAAGTTCATGCGTGATTTATATTTTGAAAGATTTTACACAGACAGCCATTTGTTTGAAAGTGTTCTGATCCAGAATCAGAATTCTGACAGATTCTGACTTTTTTTTGCAAACAGTATTGAAAGCCTGGTAGAGCATAGAGTCATTCAGAAAATTGGAGAACAATAGGAGATACCACAGAAACAAAGTTGACATCAAGTTATGAATGTACGTGTAGAAAAGAAATCCAGAAATTTCAGTGAAAGCTTACAAAAGATGTATAGAAAAACAGCTGATTACATTACAAATTATTGTTAATTCTGTAGGTATAGTTATACAATATTTATGTCATGCATCCAGTAATTCTAAGTTTTATTTACAGGCAGAATTCCTGACATTAGGATGTTGGAAATATCATTCTTCCTTGATATGGACTTCAGACTGAGTCCCCTTGCAGTCATACTTTGGTAAGATCCTGGGTTAGCATTCCCCTTTCAGCTGTCGGCAATGTGCCAAGTCATCTCAGCACAGCCACCATCGGCCTACTCTGTATACACACTGTGGCAGGGGTAGAACATTGGCAGAGTGGTTGGCGCTGCTACCTCACAGAGTCAGGGACTGGGTTCAATTCCAGCTCTGTGTGGAGTTTGCACATACTCTGTGTCTGTGTGGGTCTTCTCTGGGTGCTCTGGTTTCCTTCCACAAAGAGTGGAAGTTAAATTCCGTGCGAAATTGCCCTGTACAATGCAGTGATGTACTGTCGAGGTAGTTTAACTGCACTAAATGTGGGGTTATGGGGCTAGTATGGGATGCTCTTCGCAAGTGTCGGTGCAGATTCGAATGACCTCTATCTGCACTGTAGCAATTCTATAAGACTTGTAAATGGGTGACATTATCCCCATTCTCTGTTTCCTGAAACACAACTCTTCTGCTCCTTGGATGCTGACTGACCTGCTCTGCTTTTCCAGCGCTACACTTTCGTCTACACAGCCTCTGCCCAGCAAGAATCAAAGACCAGGGTCGGGTCCTGGAGAGTCAGCAGGCCTCGCTCCAGCCACCACTGCTTCTACTGATCACCCTCCGACAACGCTGCAGCTTTCCAACAATGTCAAAAGATTAACAAATGAAACGAGAAAGATAAATACAGAGACAGACAGAAGAATATAGCTGGTCTGAAGCTTACAGTCTCAGAAGCCCTCCCACAGCCTGCGATGCTGTTGGTGCTATCTTGCATTCTGAGCAGTTCACCTTGTTGATGTTTCCCATGTTGAAAATTATGCGCCATTTTTGAATAGACTTGATGTTTAGAGTGAACATGGCTCCGTACAAGTGTACTGATTTTTCCAGGATCATGTCCAACATTCTCAATGCTGTTGGTATTAGAGTCATCTGGCCCAAGGGAGAACATGTGTTCACATTCCTCACATGTCTTCTTTTTGGGAGTCCAGTGTATGTCCGTTGTATTTCTGCACTCTTGCAATGAATCTGCTCGGTAATTTGGACTCCATAATACCAGTATTAATGATTGGAGATCCAGAGATGGTGGTATATTTAATTTAAATAGTTTGGATGTGTGTTTGCGTCTTATTCTATATTGCTTTCACTTTGGAGGTAGCAATTTTCAAACAGGTACCTGATTCACATTTTCTTTGTCAGATGACACAAGGGTTTTATGCAAATAAGGCATGTCACTGTCTGGTTTAAAAAAACCCAGTAACCAGTGAAATGATCAGTGATCGTCTCCATGTTTGCCATTGCTGGGAAAAGGAGATGTACCATGAACAATTTTTGTCTTTCTGCAAATTGTATATCTCTTTTCTTCAGCCGTACTTATTTGGTGCACATCTGACAATTTGATGCATGAAAATTCATTGGTGAAGAGGCTCAAAGTGGATTGTAACTGAACACGAGTCTGAACAAATCATTAAGGGATTCCGAATGCCAGATAATGTTCGAATCTAATAGATTTCCACAACTGACTCAGGGCCTAAACTATGTCAGGAAATAATGCCTGCGATTAAACCCAGAATGAGAGTTCGTGTGAGTTTATTTCTGTGTAATGTCACTCTTCCGCCAATCAGGTTGATTCGATTTCTGTTTTGTTGTTGTTATTGTTGTTGTGTGGACAGGATGTACTTGGCCAATGTTCTAACATGGACCAATACGTCTGAGCATTGCTTCAGTTCGAGAATATGTTGGCTCCATCTACAGCTAATTGTTCCACATAGGTTCATGGTATTACTGCCCATGTGTTGTCAAACCCCAGAAATGTTGTTGGATACAATACCTTCATATGTGTTTTTTGAATTGGCTGGAGATTGACATATGGGTTGCTGGGACTCAGGATTTGACCAAACAGAGATTACAGTGTAATCGGTTGAAAGAATTACAAGTAAATGATTGTTTCACCTCGAATTCTATATGTCTCTGGTTTATTTAGAAAGGAAAAGACAAAACTGAACTTTAAATTTCCTTCCGGTCCATGGAACTTTGATGTTTGGTTTCCAATTGTTGCTGGCTGGGGCTAGTCTCCGGAGAGTATTCCACCCTGACACATTCCCCTACCCTGTTACTTTATGTTAACCCTGACTACTGTGATGCCATCAGTGGGTGTAGGTTTGCTCGCTGAGCTGTAGGTTTGATATCCAGACATTTCATTACCTGGCTAGGTAACTTCATCCGTGGTGACCTCCAAGTGAAGCAAAGCTGTTGTCTCCTGCTTTCTATTTATACCTTTCTCCTGGATGGGGTTCCTGGGTTTGTGGTGATGTTCCTTTCCTGTTCATTTTCAGAGGGTTTGATAGATGGCATCTAGATCTATGTATTGTTTATGGCATTGTGGTTGGAGTGCCAGGCCTCTAGGAATTCTCTGACATGCCTTTGCTTAGCCTGTCCCAGGATAGATGTGTTGTCCCAGTCGAAATGGTGGCTTTTTCCATCCGTGTGTAGGGCTACAAGGGAGAGAGGGTCGTGACTTTTTGTGGCTAGCTGGTGTTCATGTATCCTGGTGGCTAACTTTCTTCGTGTTTGTACTACGTAGTGTTTGTGGCAGTCCTTCCACAGAATTTTGTAGATGACGTTGGTTTTGTCCATAGAATGTACTCGGTGTTTTAAGTTTGTTAGTTTTTGTTTGAGAGTGTTGGTGGGTTTGTGTGCTACTAGGATTCTGAGGGGTCTTAGTAAGTCTGGCTGTCATTTCTGAAACTTCTTTGATGTATGGTAAGGTGGTTAGGGTTTCTGGCTGTGTTTGGTCTGCTTGTCATGGTTTGCTCTTAAGGAATCTGCGCACTGTATTTTTTGAGTATCTGTTCTTCTTGAATACGTTGTATAGGTGGTTCTCTTCTGTTTTGCATAGTTTGTCTGTGCTGCAGTGTGTGGTGGCCCTTGTAGCCCTACACACGGATGAGAAAAGCCACCATTCCGACTGGGACAACACATCTATCTGGGACAGGCTAAGCAAAGGCATGCCAGAGAAGTCCTGGAGGCCTGGCACTCCAACCACAATGCCATAAACAATCACATAGATCTAGATGCCATCTATCAAACCCTCTGAAAACGAACAGGAAAGAACATCACCACAAACCCCAGGAACCCCATCCAGGAGAAAAGATATAAATAGAAAGCAGGAGACAACAGCTTCGCTTCACTTGGAGGTCGCCACTGATGATGTTACCTAGCCAGGTAATGAAATGTCTGGATATTAAACCTACAGCTCAGTGAGCAAACCTACATCCTAAATATCAACTTGAGCTACAAACCTTCACAAGCCTTGTAAATGCAATCAGTAACATTCTGAAGTCTAAATGCTTGGACTCAAATATCACTTCATGTCTCGAAGGCCCTGAGAGCTGCATTGATGTTGCGTCCATCAGCACAACATTAAAATCTTTAAAAGTTGTTTCAATATACAGTTGATGGAGTATTTGTTGCTCCATTTGTAATATTCCCTTCGCAAGCTCTGATCAGGTTTTAGACTGTCACAAGCACGATCATCTTTCTAAGTAGTCGTGTCATGATTTTTTTTGCGCTCTCCCATTGGGAGTATTTGTAAGAGAGAGAGAGAAAGCGTTGTGTCGGTAACAGTCATTTCTTCATCCTGAAAGGGACAGAGAATTGAAATGGTCATGGCAGAGTATCCTTCGATATGACATAAAGTTCAATCCCTTTGGAGGATATGGGCTCATCACAGTGTCATAGAATCAGTTCAAAGAGTGTGACGATGCTGTCACTTAAAAAGTTCTGTTGTCCTTGTAAAGAGAGATTGTAAAGGCAGAAGTACAAGTCTGTTTATAATGGAAGCTTTCTCGCATCTTGATCTTGTTGCGTTAGCTGTAGCATCACAAGACGTTCAATCCAGGGGATTCAAGCTTCAGTGAAGAATTACTCCGACTTTCTATTGATCTCTCTCTGTGCTGCTCCCTCCTGCCTGTATGACTCTTTGATTTATCTTTTTATCCCATGTGATGTGTATGTTACTGTATTTGAAGAGTTAATTTGTGATAGTTACTGTATCACGTTAATTAACATTTCCAATAATTAAGTTATTTTAATTCCATTTTCTTTATGTCTGTAGTGTTTAATAGTGTCTTAAATATGAGTGCTTCCAGCTGATTACACCTGGAACATCACATCTGAAAATAAGAAAATTAGGGTATTAGGAGAAGTATGAGTTTGACCTGTCCATAAGGCTCTTCAGCCCATGTTTATGTACCAAATCTCGATGTATATGTGTCCTACTTCCTGCACTAATGTCAGTTGAAAGACATGTGTGCTTAATGAAGTCAAGATTGTGAGGTTTCCAATCAACTGTCCCCCTCGGCTGTATGTTCCAGGCTAGTTATGCTGTAGGGTGAAAAATCAACATCCTCTCTAAAATTATTGGCATTAAACTTCACTTAAATGTTGACCGTTGATGGTCGGAAGCAGGGATAAAAGTGGACGGATTCTTGTCAGACTGGAGGCCTGTGACTAGTGGAGTTCCTCAGACGTTACTGCTCGGCCCATTGCTGCTTGTGATCTATAATCAATGATTTGGATAAAATGTAAAAGGCATAATTAGTAAGATTGTAGATGACAATAAAATTGGTAGTATGCTGGATAGTGAGGAAGGTTGTCAAATATTGCAGAAAGACCTTGAACATCTGCGGAAATGGTCAAGAAATGGCAAATGGATTTTGCTATCGATAAGAGTGAGGTCTTGCATTTTGAAAACTCAACTCAAAGTAGGAGCTTCATGGTGAATGGTAGGGCCTTAAGAAGTGTAGTGGAACAGAAGGACCTTGAAATTCAGGTGCATAGCTCTCCAAAAGTGGAATTTCAGGTAGATAGGGCAGTAAAAATGGTTCTTGGACACTGGCTTTCATCAGTCAGATCAGTCAGTATAGAGATTGTCAAGGATGTTGGTAAGGTCACTTTGAGTATTGTGTTCTGTTTGATCCCCTTGCTGAAGGAATGATCTTATTAAACTGGAAAGAGTGCAGAAGAAATTTTCAAGGATGGTGCCAGAACTGAAGGTCTGAGTAGCAGGGAGAGGTCGGACAAGCTCGGACTTTTTGCTTTCGAGCATAGGAGTGATGGGAGTTCTTACAGAAGTGTATAAGGTCATGACAGGTATGAATAGGGTGGCTGAAATTTATCTTTTTCCCCAGGTTGGGAAGTGAGGACGAGAGGGCATCAGTTTAAGGTTAGAGGGAAAGAATAAAAGGGAACCTGAGGAGCAACTCTTCTGCACAGAAGGTAGTATGCATATGGAAGAGCTGCGATTGGAAGTGGTTGGGCATATACAACAACAACATTTAAAAGGCATTTGGACAAATACATGGATTGAAAAGGATTAAAAGGATATCGACCAAGTGCAGGGAAATGGGGTTAGAATGGAAGGACATTTTGGCCGCATGGACCAGTTTGGGCCAAAGCGTCTGAATCTGTCCTGTAGGACTCGATGACTCTAATTGGACAAATACATGGATTGGAAAATTTTAGAAGAATATGGACCCAGTGCAGGGAAATGGGCTTAGTGTGGTTGCATATTTTTGTCCGCATGGACCAGTTTTCTCCGAAGGGCCTTCTCTGTGTTGTGTGACTCTATGATTACTCGTGTTAGCACCATTCTGCTGCAATAGATCTGTAGCCTCTGAGGACTTAGTCAATTACTCTATCAGTTTCTCCCTCAAAATTTTCTACTGCAAAGAAAACAATTGAGGGTTATCCGGTCTCTCTTCACAGCTGAAATAATCCATCAGAGGCAAAGTCCTTCTGAATCTCCTTTGCACACCCCTCCAGCATAACCGGATCCGTGCGACAAGGTGGTAACCATGCTGCACACAGTAAGCTGGCCACTCTCTCAACGGCATGGCGTGACTGGGAAGCCCAGAGCAGGGCACTCGCCATGGCATATCGAAGGAGCAGTCTCTGGCAGCAATGTGCTGGAGCAGTGGAGAAGGAAAAGCTGAAGTCTCTTTAACTTATCATTTTTTATTTTATTCTGTGAGGAGCACTTCTGCACGAGCGAAGTTACACACTTTTCACTATATCGTATCAGGGAAACACGTGATAATACAGGATATTCAAAGCTAAAGTTTGCCATAACCAAAGTTATGTACTGCTCCACATTACCTGGATACGTTTACAATCAGTCCACCACTAACAAAGATAAGCATCTTATCTGTGATCTTAACAGTCCTCTTCACTGCCCTTCCATGCTCATGGAACAAAGGACAAGAAACCAAAGTCCAGTTTCGTTCCTCTGAGCTTCCCAAGTTGCTCCCATTTATTGTGTACTCCCTTATCTTGTTGTTTCTTCCAAACTGAACAGAAAATATACAGCACTGAACTGGAACTCTGCACATTAAAGGCGATCGACAGAAAATATATTGGGCAATTTGGAATCATATTACTCATCTGAGAGCACTCATTGCGCAGGTGATCTGTAATGAGAACATGATCTCGTTTCACTTAAAAAATTTCATTCATCATGCTTGGTCAGGAACATACGCTCCTACATCTTACTAAGTGGTATAATGCAGGCTGGTAATGTTTCTTAAACATCAATGTTGTCAGGACAGTTCTGCGATCCACGTTTGATTCCCTTTGGAACACAGTCACAGCACAAGTCGTTCCATCAAAAAGTCGTTCCATCAAAAGATAAACAACAGGTGAACATTAGCTCACAGCTTTGTTTCTGAGAATAAACTCAATGCCCATAAAGATGAAAACTCCCTAATTATCTACCAGGAGACTGACATCAGGTATAAATGTGAGCACTTTCCCAGGAAGTGCGGCAAATACTCAACTTGTGTGATTGAAATGCATACGATACCGACAGGTCCAGTGTTTGTCATTTATTACCCCATCCTTGCTGCTATCGGAGTTCCAGGTGAATTATCTCATTTATAACTGACTATGGTAATCATCCAGTATCTGCTACAAGATGCATTTCCATCAGTGGTGTTTCTTTTCTGTGCGTTTTACAGCAGTTGTCTATTTCTCCAGTTTAATTTAAAATGTGTTCTAATTCACTGAATCAATTTATTTGATTTCACTGGTATAATATTTCATTAATTTTAGTGTCACATTTGAACAATAAAGGTGTTAATTCCCCATTTATCCGATGGTTTATGGTGATAATCTAATGAGGTTCATGCAAAATTAATTTGTCTTCGGGGTGGGCCAAGTCAGAAACACACACGACACCAGGTTATAGTCCAACAGGTTGACTTGCAATCACAAGGTTTCGGAGGGTTGCTCAACCTGATGAAGGGACTGCGCTCTGAAAGCTGGTAATTTCAAAGGTACCTGTTGGACTAGAACTTGGTATATCGTGTGACTTCTGACTTTTTCTCATTTTTGTCATTTCACACCGCTTTCATTGTACAATTTCTTCATATTGTCTGTGCAATTTCTCACCTGTAATGTTATACTGCCTTCTTGTGTTTGGTAACATTCATTGCTTTAATTGTGTCAATTTCCCGATTTGTAAAAACATCGTATGATTTGTTGCAGTTACCGTAATGTCTGAACATGTAATATTAATTCTGTCAGTGTGGTTGAATTTAAGGGCAACACACAATGTAATTGCAACTGCATTTGCATTATTGATGAAGTTGTGATCGGTGAAGTATCTGGAATTTAATTTGTTGTGATTGTCAATGAATTGTAGACAGATGTTGTTCTAGGGTGTAGGTTTGCTCGCTGAGCTGTAGGTTTGATATCCAGACATTTCATTACCTGGCTAGGTAACATCATCAGTGGCGACCTCCAAGTGAAGCGAAGCTGTTGTCTCCTGCTGTCTATTTATATCTTTATATATAGATATAAAGATCTATATAAAGTGAGCAAACCAACACCCTATACCTCAACCTGAGCTACAAACCTTCACAAACCTTGCAGATGTTGTTCTTGCTGAATTATCACCATGTTAAGTATTCAAAACTTGACCAAATTGTAACAGTACAGAATTGTCATGATGTGGAAAGGGACCATTTGACCCCTCAAGCCCCCACTGGCTATTCAAAAGAGCATGGTTGCCGAGCGTCAATCTCCGTCTTTTCATCTATATCCTGACATATCACTCCTACCTGCATATTCATTCAGTGCTGGCTTGAATCGAAAAATTGTATTTGCCTTTTTCACATTTCATGGAAATTCATTCCATATCCTAAGATTTCAACTCATCCCTGTTTTTTTTTTGCACATCACTTTAAATCTCTGTCCTCTGGTTCTTTTTTACTTTATGAGCAGGAACAGCTTCTCTCTCTACACTCTATTCAAGACACTCGTGATTTTGAAGACCTCAATCAAATCTCCTCTTGGCATTCTTCTGTCCAGGCAAAATAATCCCAATTTCTTTAAATGTATTCTCATAACCTGATGTAAACCAGTAGCTCCCAGCATGGCTGAAGTATGTCATGGTTAAGGGCTTATGCTCGAAACGTCGAATTCTCTATTCCTGAGATGCTGCCTGGCTGCTGTGCTTTGACCAGCAACAAATTTGCAGCTATGTCATGGTTAAGTCTGTAGTTGAAGCTGTCAAGTCATAAATAATGAAGCGAGCAAATTTTTCATTGAATCCTGTACAAATGTTCACTTCAAAATCAGAAGAATGCTAATTCATTTGAGTTGTTTTGGGATATTTATGAGCAAGGTGAATGGAAACATTTTCAAGACAGAACAGTTCATTAAAAGGACACTCTAATCCAGATTGTTAAACGTAATCTCATACTTCGTCTCCAAACCTGTGTTGCCTCACTTGCTGTTACCTTGTTCCAGCATTTTCTGCATTTCTTGTTAATGTAATGTCTTAACATGATGTTAGTTTCTGTGTTTCTTTTCTTCAGAAAGTTTCTTCAGAATACTTCACTGTTTTTTATTCTGCCAAAATGTTTTATTATAAATCTTTTCAGCTGCGTAAGGCGACCTTACAATTGCTCGTTATGTTGCCGATTTCTAACTACATAGGTTTAAGTTAAACATTTTAAGTTAATGCAAAATCCAGGAAACAGGTGATTGTTTCTTAGAGTCAGAATGACAACCATCTGATCACCATTATGTTCTCTCCATCTGTTTCCATTGTAGCTAACCTGGCAGTGATTGTGATCTTATCTCGAAGAAGATGTGGTCTCTCCACAAATATCATATATTATCTTGTCTCTATGGCAGCAACAGATCTTCTGGTCGTGGTCACGTTTGTAATATTAAACCGTATTGCTGTGATTTATTTCCAATTCAGTTTCCTGTCTATCACACCAGTATGCAGTGTTCGTAATGCATTAAGTTTTGCAGCCATTGACAGTTCTGTCTGGTAACAGTCACTTTCACTTTTGATCGATTTGTGGCCATATGTTGTCAAAAGCTGAAATTAAAATATTGCACGAAGAAGATGGCATCATGGGTCATAGGATCGGTGTGTGCACTGTCCTTCATGAAAAATATATCAACGTATTTCCATTATAAACCGATATACATAATTGACAAAATACCATGGTTCTGTGGCCTAAAACCAGACTATTATACTGCACCGGGGTGGGCTGTATATGACTGGATTCGTTCTATTTTGACTCCGTGTCTTCCTTTCATTCTGATATTACTGCTCAATGTTTTGACTGTCAGGCAGATTTTTGCTGCCAATCGAGCCCGTAGGAGACTCCAGACTCAGGGCAATGGAGAGACTCAAAGTGACCCAGAGATGGAGAAGCGAAGAAAGTCCATTGCTTTACTCTTTGGCATCTCAGGAACATTCATCCTATTATATTTGTTATATTTTGTTACAATATTTTACGTTCGAATTGCAAATATTCCTTATTCTTCTGTGTCTGATATCAGCAAACCGATATTTATTGTCGAACAAAGTGGATACATGCTTCAGTTATTGAACTCCTGCATCAATCCATTTATTTATGCAGGGACTCAGAATAAAATCAGAGAGGAGATAAAGAATGGTGTGAAATATCCATTCAGTCTGTTTGCTAAAATATTTAAAAAATCAAAATGAAAGAAACTAACATGATTCATATCGCAGCATATTTTCTTATTATTCCCTTTTATTGCAAACAATTGTTCCATACTGAGTACTTTGAAATCTTGAGCTAACGCTTGTAGAATGAGTAGTGAGTGAAGAGTGTCTTATCACGTGTATTTACGTTGCAAAACATCCTGTAAATTCCCAGTTGTATCACATGTTGCTCACTGTCATCCATTTACACTTGGCTGGAGTGCAGTGAATTATGCGGAATTAGCGTGTGGTGACTTCGTGTTCATGTCCTGTGTACATGTTTGGATTTCATACCTTAAAAATGTTTGTAATTGACTTTCGGATGGCACATCCAAAGTTAGCTAAATGATTGCAGCTGTTCAAGCATGCAGTGTCATGATGCTTTCTTTTCCACACAATTCCACCAGACCCAAAAACTTTTCTGGGAAGGTTAAAATCAACTTGGAGAAAGTGAGGACTGAGGATGCTGGAGATCAGGTTCGAGTGTGTGGTGCTGGGATGCTGCCTGACCTGCTGTGTTTTTCCAGCACCACACTCTCCACCCATAAGTTTTTCCAATAAGTGACATCCTCATTTCAAATACAATTGGAATTAATATTAATCGCCAGACATTACATTTGGTGTGCTGTGCCTAGTAGCAAAAAGATGTGATAAATCCAGTGCTGCTGCATGTATCCAGCAGACAGTGACTTGTAATGACACTTCGAAACTGAGTATGACTCATTCTGAGATCAAAAATAGACTCCCATCCTTGGGAACTCAAGAATGAATGACAGCTGATGACTCAGGATGGGAGCCGGTGAGCAGTGGAGTTCCCCAAGGGTCAGTTTTGGGACCACAACTTTTTGTTTTATGCATTAATGATCTGGATGAAGGAACTGAGGACATTCTGTTTACATTTGCAGATGGTACAAAGATAGTTGGAGGGGCAGGTAGTATTGAGGAGGCAGGGAGGCTGCAGAAGGATTAAGACAGGTTAGGAGAGTGGGCAAAGTAGTTTCAGATGGAATACAGCCTGGGAAGGTGTGAGGTCATGCATCTTGGTCGGATGGACAGAGGCGTGGCCTAGTTTCTATATGGGGTTAAAATTCTGAAATCTGAAGTACAAAGGGACTTGGGACTCCGAGTTCCGGTTTCTCTTCAGGTAAATGTGCAGGTGAAGTCAGTTAGCGCAACGTTGTCATTCCTGTCCTTTTTAAAGCTCTGGTCAGACCACATTTAGAGTATTGTGATAAATTTTGGACCCCATACCTCTAGAAGTCTGTCTTGGCCCTGGCGCGAGTCTTGGGAAGGTTCAAGAAAATGATCCCAGAAATGAAAAGCTTAACCTATGAGAAGTGTTTTTGTCTATACTCTTTGAAGTTTCGAAGGATAAAGGGGATATCATTGAAACTTCCATAAAATTGAATGGCCTGGACAGAGTGGATGTTGGGAGGATTCTTCCGTTGGCAGGTGAGACGGGGAGCCGAGGGCACAGCCTGTGAGGAAAGGGAAGAGCCTTTCGAACAGAGATGAGGAGAAACATCTTCAGCCAGAGAGTGGGGAATCTATGGAATTCATTGCAACAGAAAGTTGTGGAGGCCACTTCATTGAGTGCCGTATATACTCGTGTCTAGTTCAAACTTGAAGATTTTTAAAGTCTGAAATTAGGCAGCCGATGAAAACACAAGGTATTGTTTTCGAGGGATGAATATTTATCACCAAATAAATAAAATGGACCAACTCCCGCTCCCTGGTTCTGGAAAGTTTCCTGTAATGTATTTGGCCGCAGTAAACCTTGGGTTTCTGAAACCAATACATATCGCGGTCACCTGTACTGTTATGCCATTACAGGTAAAAGATGCCCTCCAACGCATCTTGTCCTCATCCCGCACCTCCGCTCTCAGATCCCACCCCTCTAACCGTAACAAGGACAGAACACCCCTGGTGCTCACCTTCCACCCTACCAACCTTCGCATAAACCAAATCATCCACTGACATTTCCGTCACCTCCAAAAAGACCCCATCACCAGGGATATATTTTCCTTCCCACCCGTTTCCATCTTCCGAAAAGAATGACTACCTGGTCAGGTCCTCGCCCCCCCCCCCCCCCCACAACCCACCCTCCCATCCTGGCACCTTCCCCTGCCACCGCAGGAACTGCAAAACCTGTGCCCACACCTCCTCCCTCACTTCCATCCAAGGCCCTAAAGGAACCTTCCACATCCATCAAAGTTTTACCTGCACACCCACTAATATCATTTATTTTATTTGTTGCTCCCGATGCGGTCTCCTCTACATTGGGGAGACTGGACACCTCCTAGCAGAGCGCTTTAGGGAACATATCCGGATCACCCGCACCAATCAACCATGTGGCCCAACATTTCATCTCCCCCTCCCACTCTGCTGAGGACATGGAGGTCCTGGGCCTACTGCACCACCACACCCTCACCACCAGACGCCTGGAGGAAGAACGCCTCATCTTCCGCCTTGGAACACTTCAACCCCAGGGCACCAATGTGGACTTCAACAGTTTCCTCATTTCCCCCTTCCCCCACCTCACTCTAGTTCCAAACTTCCAGCTCAGCACTCTCCCCATGACTTGTCCTACCTGCCTATCTTCTTTTCCACCTATCCACTCCACCCTCCTCACTGACCTATCACCTTCATCCCCTCCCCCACTCACCTATTGTACTCTATGCTACTTTCTCCCCGCCCACCTCACGCGTCAGGCTCTCTGCCTTTATTCCTGATGAAGGGCTTTTGCCTGAAACATCGATTTTACTACTCCTCGGATGCTGTCTGAACTGCTGTGCTCTTCCAGCACCACTAATCCAGAATCATTTATACCATTACAGTAATTCTGAAAACCTGGAGTGGAGCTTGACAGCTGGCTGACTGGAAGACCTGTACTGGCATGATACAGCCAGCAGACTGGAAAACCGGATCGGAGCACAACGGGCAGGCACACCGACTCATAAATGTTAATCTATAACTGTGAAAGTCTAGAGTTTACTTATACATGAGATATATGGAAAATGCAAGATTTTTTGGTCAAAAGTAAGGGGTTATGTATACATGAGATCGACCTATACACGAGTATATGTGGTTCCTTTCAACCAGATTGGATAGGATCTTGGCTGTCAAGGGTATCAAATGTTCCAGGGAGAAAGTGGGGAGAATGGGGTTGAAGAAACTGATCAGCCATGATTGAATGGTGGAAAGACTTGATGGGCCAAATGGCCTAATTTTTGCTCCTATATCTTGTGCTCTTATGTAATACTGAACAAACAGAATACTGAGTTTAATATTGAATCTGCTACACCACATTGGAATGACCGACTAAATCTCTGTTCAACAGCTCAGTGTACTAAACCAAGCACTCTGTACCCAGCTGTGACTTCACCAACCGAGGCCATCTCCCCATCTCCACATGCTCAGGATAAGTTAATCATGGAATATGATGGTGCAAGAAAGCATGTCACTGTCTGTCCACATAACCATATCCTAGAGTTTAAGGGCTGGACACAAAACAATCATTAGATCTTCAAATGTGAATTATTTCTTCAATTGGTTTAGCTTCCTCCACATGCATATTGGTCAGTACAGTATCTGAAGATGTGTACCCTCTAACACAGCGTAATGAGAGTCCATCAGCATGATCAAAATCACAGGGTCAACACTTACTATCCAATTCCAAAGGTTATTCATTTCCAGTCAATAATCACACTATATTCCCGTGGTGAATGATAACTGTCCCTCCCTGCAGCAATTGGATACTGGACACATTGCACACAACAGAACAACCACATCCAAGTTCATGTGTGATTTATATTTGAAAAGATTTTACGTAGACAGCCATTTGTTTGAAAATATTGAAAATATTCTGATCCAAAATTAGAAATCTGACTGATTCTGAAACTTTTTTTATACAAACAGCATTGAAAGCCCGGCAGAGCACAGGCTCACTCAGAAAATTTGAGAACAGTGGTAGATACCACCGAAACAAAGTTGACAATCAACTTATTCATGTATGAGGCAGTGGTTCTACATTTAATGTCACTGTAATATAATGTAATGACCTGGAACAATGAACAGAATGTCTCCATGTGGCATAATGTTAATGTCAGGAGAAAAGGAATCCAGAAATTTCTGTGAAAGCTTACAGAACATGGAAACAAAGACAGGTGATTACATTACAAATTACAGGTAATTCTGTATGTCTCGTTATATAACATACATGTTGTGCATCCAGCAATTCTAACTATTCCATACAGGAATTGTTCCTGACATAGGAATGTTGGAAATATTGACAAAAAGATTGGAAATAGAAAATGAAATTTCCATCATCTACATTCAGGTGATCAGTCTTGCAGGGGGTGGGCGATTCCTGGAAGAGGTTCTCCATGTCTCAGAAAGCTTTTCTAGTGCAGTCTCCGGGGCTTTCAGAAGCTCCTGTTTTTCCGCAGAAATGGCCCACTTTGATTGGCTGCTGTTAGCCTGTGACACTGCTATCATCACCTCTTTGTGTATGGCCAACCCTGGCTCAGAGGCACATGACTTGATTGACATCACTGGTTCCATCTGGTCCGGCTCAGTATTCAGAGGGTCCTCTACTTGCTGCTGATGTGTGGTGATCAGCTGCTCCACATGTCTCCTCCACACCATTTAGAACATAGACCATGGAACAGTACAAGCCTTTTGGCCTTCGATGTTATGCCGACCTTTTATCCTACTCTAGGATCAAACTAACCAACATACCCTTCATTTACTATCATCCACGTGCCTACCCAATGTGTCTGACTCTACTACCACTGCTGGCAATGCATTCCACACACCTACCACTCTCTGTTTAAAGAGCTGATCTCTGACATCTCCCCTAAACTGATGCCTCTCATGATAGCTAATTCTGCCCTGGGAAAAAGTCACTCGCTCTCCACTGTTTCTATGCCTCTCACATCTTGTACACCTCCATCAAGTCACCTCTTATCCTTCTTCATTCCAATGAGAGAAGCCCCAGCTCTCTCAACCTTTCTTCATAAGACATGCTGTCCAGTCCAGGCAGCATCCTGGTAAATCTCCTCTGCACCCTCTCTAAAACTTCCACATCCTATCTGTAATGGAGGATACCAGCACTAAACACCATATTCCAAGTGTGGCCTAACCAGGGATTTTATAAAGCTGCACCATAACCTTTCTGCTCTTAAACTCAACTCCCCTGCGAGCGAAAGCCAATACACCATATATGTTCTTAATATCCCTATTCAAGTCGGTTGACAACTTTGAGGAATATGTGGACATGTGTCCCAAGATCCCTCTCTTCCTCCACACTGCCAAGAATCCTGCCTTTAACCCTGTAATCTGCATTCAAAGTTGACCTTCCAAAGTGAATCACTTCACGCTTTTCTCCATCTGCCACTTCTCAGCCCAGGATTTCTTCCTCATCTGCTCTAAAAGTTCTGATTCAGCTACTCCACCATTGGGATCCATTTGTCAACAAATATATAATTCCAGGCGAAAACACTTATTCGAAAATCCTTTTTCGAATATGGTTGACAATGAGTTCCCGCCCTTCTGACCAGTGGCTATTCTCGATCTCACTCAACCACCTCTCTAGTCTCTGCTGGATATGGTAAGTCAAATCTGGTTGTCAGCTGGCAGGAGAACATTAAGGACACCAGCAACTGTGCATCATCGCATGTGTCATGTTCCTGTAATTGCTGAGGAACTTTTTGAATTGCCATGCTAGCAAACCCTCCCCTTGAGAGGCCTTAAAAGCTTCTTCAAGGTTTATGCAAATTTATCCAACTGGCCATTTGTTGCAGGATGATAGGGAGCTGACCTCAATTGTCTGACTCAGTGATTTTTCAGTTACTCCTTGCAAATCGAATCAGAATGTGGAGACTGTTGGCACTCATGAATTGTCTTGAGCTCCTGAATTTGGCAAACACTTCTTGCAGTTGGTGCATCATTGCGTCTGCTGATATTGACTTCATGACTGCCACCTCCAGACAATTGGAGTGAGTATTTTGCGACCACAAGTAACATCTGTCCTTCTTTTGGTCCGGCGAAACTGACACAAATCCACTGCCATGTTGATTGAGACTATTCCCATTGGTGAAGCGATGACTGTGGCAGCAGCTTCCTTATTAATGCGCAAAATTGGCATTATCCCATTTTCTCCTCAAGTCTTGGACTCCATTGTCTGCCAGGAAAAGGAGCTCCTGGCCATTTCTTTAATTCATACCACACTGAGGTGCCCTTGGGTACACTTGTTCCAGCACCCATCCTCTTAATTGGGAAGGGATAACAACTCTCATTCCACACATTATCTGATATAGACAATTACCACCTCCTGGACAGGTAAGGGTTTAATTCTGGGTGGTTTCTATGACAAGTCCTTCCGCCCAAGAAAAAGCCCAAAGCTACTTCAAGACCTGATCATTCTGAGTTGCGTTCTACACCTGACTCACAAACACCAGGACCTTGTCTTCTGAGGAAATGTGCACAATTTTGTAAGTTGCAGACGAGAACGTTTTCTGGCAGTGGTAACCCTGACAAAGCATCAGCCTTGCCAGTCTTCTCTAACTGTTAGTTCCTGATCTCACATGAATTAGGCTGACAGAACCAGTGCCCATCCATGCAGGTGTGCTGCTGCCATTAACAGTATTCCTATGTATGGGGCACAAATGAAGATTAGTGGCCTGTGGTCTGTCAGCAGCCTGCCATCAAAGACATGACTGTACATCTTAACACTGCCCAATCCTTCCTTTTCCACTTGGTCATAATTATCCTCTATCGTCAGTGATGTCAATGTGAATACAATGGGCCTTTCCTCTCCATTCAGCAAGATGTGTGACAGGACAGTGCCAACCCGATAGGGTGGTACATCACATGTTAACTTCAGTGGCAACGTTGGGTCCAAATGAAGCAACACTGCTTCCCCTCTTAGTGAGCTCCTTCACATTCCTACGTCCATTTCGAAACAGCCACCATTTACCCAGAAACTGATGCAGAGTTGCCAAATCAGGCAGGAATTCGCCACAGTAACTACAAGTCACTAGAACGATCCCAACTGAGACACTTTCACTCGTAAATATACCTTAATGACAACTTCCATTTTATTCAGCACTTTGTGCCGTCCATCACCGTCGGTTTATGGCCAGATACTCGATGACGTCATTGAAAAGAAAACTCACATTTCTCCCATTTTACTTGGAGGCCATGCTTCTGCAACCTTTTCAGGGTTTCTTATACATTGCTCAAATTATTATTTTCAGAGGATCCAATAACCAAACTCGCAGCCAAATAATGCTGGGCACCCTACTATTCACTCACAATTTGTCCTATTACCTTCTCAAACAGACATGGTGCTGACATAATGCCAAATGGAAGTTGCTTGCAGCAGAACTGTCCCCGGGTGACACTGTCATCAGCGGTGACTGGGACTCCTTCATGACTCTCAGCTGTGATCAGGAATACGACATTTTTGAGGATTCCTTTTCCCCAAACAGTCCACTGAAGAGGTCCTCAATGAGTGGAATTGGGTATTGATCCTCACACAGGCCTGAATTGTCTCTGATATGAAATGATGCCACAAGTCCTCACTGTACCTTCTGTGTTGAAGAAAGGAATGATTGGTGTGGCCCAACTATTGGTGGTTCCTGGTTCCAATGCTCGCAACTTCACCAGTCATTCCAGTTCTGCCTTCCATTTTGGGTAGATTGCATAAAGTACTGTACACGCCTTCAGATTCATTAGATAAGCCTCCTGCCTCAACTGAAGTTTGATTTCTATTCCTTTCTTTTGACCCAGGGTTCCTTTGAAAATATCTTAATACCTGTTGAAGACCTATTGCGAATTCGTTTTGAGACCGGTCTGTTAACCACGGAATGGGACTATTTGGCGCCGCCCTATTGGCGCCGATCATTTGGCCCCGCCGTTTTTGGCTCTAAACTGTTTTGGCGCTCATTACTTTGGCGCTGAGCTGTTTTGGCACCAATACACATAGATAACCATCGTGTGAAAATTTTGGTTTGTCCCACTTTCTTAGAATGTTTTCAGCCATTTCTGGTATGGGCTCTACAAGAAACTAGAAAGAAAATTGTATTAAGTATCATCAAGGCAGTAGATGACTATTAACAATTGTTAAATGAGAAAATGATGACAAAACAAGATTTGAATCTACAGCGGGTCATTACAGATTTGACTTTCATCTCTTGCTAGTTGAGAAAATTACATCGGGTCGTTAGTCATCCTCTCTTCTTTAACCAAACAAGACTTTTTTTTATTCTGAATTGGCACCAAAACAGCTCAGCGCCAAAGTAATGAGCGCTAAAACAGTTTAGAGCCAAAACAGCGGGGCCAAATGATCGGTGTCAAAAGGGCAGCGCCAAAATGTACCCGACCCTATTAACCATGTCCCAAATTATCTTTAATTTGTGTAACCAGGAGTGTCTAAATATCATGACACACAGAGGCATGCTGTTCCCTCAGCTGTATTTAAACCAGTACATAGACTTTTAGCAGCACCAGTTGTTCTGGATATGTTTGTGAAGTAATTTTGGCAGGCTTCAATGGCACTCCTCTGAACTGTTTCCTATAAATCCGTTCGGGATTCAGAGACACCTCTACACATGTATTTACACTGCCATTTAAACTTGCTTTTCTTATATTTTGTGAAGAATCCAGAAACGATTAGTTGTTTAAGCAAAACTCTACTGAGCGTGGATCTTTAATCACTCCTGTAGGCCCGACTGATTCCTCCTCACTCCCTAGCTGGCAGCACGTGCCTTATCCATTGCCCTCTGAATTGTCTCCTTGAGAGACCCATTCCCTGGCTTGAGTTATAATGGGGCAAATTCTGGCAATAGTGCCCACCCGTTCACACATTCAGCCCTGAGATTCTCATTTCCAACACATTGACTCCTTGTGGCCACTCTTGACATGTTATCGGCACACACTCGGCTGAGTATCTGCAAATTGATGCACTCAGGCATCGTCACTTAACTGGGTTACTTCTTTGGTGATCAACTCTATCGAGGGAGAAATTTCAAAAGCTGCCTTTGGTTTCTTCCAGAAAGTAGCTTCCATTGGAATGTTTCTTGTCTGAGGACATCAACCGAAGTGTCGCAAAGCACTTTGTTCTCCATTACGTAAACACTAAAATGTTCAGAGTATAGCATCCAACTATCAATCAAATGGTTCCATCGCTACAAATTGGGACCCCTCTTTGTTTTCCCATCACTGGAAATTTCCCTTGCCACAAGACTAAAGTAGCCATTAGCAGCCTAATGTCCTGAATGAATGCTCCTGTGTCTGTTACTGCCTCACCAACTCTGCTGGCATATCATCCTTCCCTGATATAGACTGCAGACTGAGTCCCCTTGCAGTTGCACTCCATTATGACTTTTGTAAGTTCCTGGGTTTGCATTCCCCTCTTCAGCCGTCGGCGATGGCCCGAGTCTCCTCAGAACAGCCACTATCGACCCAGTCTGTATGCATGCAATTAATTCTTGGAGCCAACTGCAATACAAGTCCCCTCGCAATCACTTCCTTGAAATCTTTACAATCTTACAATTGTAATCTCATGTTACAATCCTGCGTTATTACCAAAGTTCTGGAGGACGTCTTTGCTCCTGTCAAACAAACCATACACTCAGATTCTGCGGGCCATACTGCATTCTCGTCACCAGTTATATTTGTGGTTCACACAGAACCATAAGTAGAACACAAAGTAGGCAGAAGATCTCTCATGCCCACAATCAGTTTTAGACTTCACCTATCTCCCATGTCCAGGTCACCTGATTCACTCTCTTAAAAGGGCAACACACATCCAGCTCCATATGTAGCCAAACTTTGTCTGTCTTGAAAAACGCAGGATTAATCCAATCCAGCAATTTTCATCCAATCAGATTATTCTCGATCATGAGTTACTCTCGATCATGATCTGTGTTATGAACAGTGCTATCAAGCAGTACCTGCTCATCAATATCTGCTCAGTGACGCCTAATTTGGATTCTGCCAGGGTCACACAGATCCTCACCTCATTACAGCCTTGGTTCAAACATGGTTATAACAGCTGAAAAATAGAGGTGAGGCTTCAGGGAAGGTGATGGCCTAGTTGCATTATTGCTGCACTGTTAATGCAGAGACCCAGGAAATACTCTGGGAACATGATTTCGAACCCTGTCAGGCAGATGGTGGAAATTGAATTGAGTAAAACAATCTGGAATTACGAGTCTAATGAAGATCATAAAACCAATGTCGGCTGTTGGTTGGAAATGCTTCTGATTCACAAATGCCCTTTCGGGAAGGAATTGGCCATTCTTACCTCATCTGGCCTACACGTGACTCCAGGCTAACAGCTATATAGTCCACTTTGAACTGCCCTCTGGGTCTAACCCTTATCTCTGGCATGAATTTTAAAAAATGAGGTGAGAATGACGGCCCTTGGTATTAAGGCCTCGTTCCACTGAGTGTGGCATCAGTGAACCTGAACAAAACTAGAATCATATGGTATCAGAGGGCAAACTCTCCACATAGCTGTCATACCTGACATGTCGGAAGATAGTCGTGGTTGTTGGAGGTCAGTAAGCTCAGCTCCAGGACATCACTGCAGGAGTTCCTCAGGGTGGCTTCTTACACCCCACTATCTTCAGCTGCTTCATCAATTTCCATCTCCTCATCAAAAGGTCAGAATTTTTCATGTTTGCTGTTGATTGAAAGATGTTCAGTACCATTTGCAACTCCTCAGATACTGAAGCCATCCATCACTTCATATAACAGTCTGCAGGCTTGGGCTGACCAGTAGCAAGTACCATTCAAGGTCAGGCAATGCTTATCAAGAATAAGAGAAAATCCAACCACCACCCCTTGACATTCAATGATATCACGATCAATGGATCTCCCATTATCAACACCCTGAGTGTTACCATTAACCAGAAACTCAGCTGGACTCAGCATATAAATTTAGTAGCTCCAACAACAAATTAGCAGCGAGCAATACAATGGCAAATAACTCAGTTCCTCACTCCAACAGCCTTTCCATGCTCTTCATGGCATACTCCACACTTTGTGTGTGGGAAATCATGTCTCACCAACGTGATTGAGTTTATTTTTGAAGAAGTAACAAAGAGGATTGATGAGGGTAGAGCAGTCAATGTGATCTATATGGACTTCAGTAAGGCATTCAACAAGGTTCCCCATGGGAGACTGGTGAACAAGGTTAGATCTTGCAGAACTTAAAAATGTGTTGCTGGAAAAGCGCAGCAGGGCAGGCAGCATCAAAGGAGCAGGAGAATTGACGTTTCAGGCATAAGCACTTCTTCAGGAATGAGAAGGGTGTGCCAATCAGGCTAAGATAAAAGGTAAGGAAGAGGGACTTGGGGGAGGGGCGTTGGAAATGCTATAGGTGGAAGGAGGTTAAGGTGAGGGTGATAGGCTGGAGAGGAGGTGTGGGCAGAGAGGTCAGGAAGAAGATTGCGGGTTAGGATGGCTGTGCTGAGTCTAAGAGTTGGAACTGAGAAAAGGTGGGAAGAGGAGAAATGAAGAAGCTGGAGAAATCTGCATTCATCCCATTTGGTTGGAGGGTTCCTAGGTGGAAGATGAGGCGCTCTTCCTCCAGGCGTCGTGTTGCCATGGTCTGGCGATGGAGGAGGCCAAGGACCTGCATGTCCTTGGCGGAGTGGGAGAGGGAGTTAAAGTGTTCAGCCACGGGCGGTTGGGTTGGTTGGTTGGTGCGGGTGTCCCAGAGGTGTTCTCTGAAACTTTCCGCATGTAGGTGGCCTGTCTCCCCAATGTGTAGGTGGCCACATCGGGTGCAGCGGATGTAGCAAATGATGTGTGTGGAGGTGCAAGTGAATTTCTGATGGATATAGAAGGATCCCTTGGGGCCTTGGAGGGAGGTGTGGGCGCAAGTTTTGCATTTCTTGCAGTTGCAGGCGAAGATGCCGGGAGTGGAGGTTGGGTTGGAGGGGGGTTTGAATCTGACAAGGGAGTTGCAGAGGGAGTGATCTTTCTGGAACACTGACAGGGGTGGGGAGGGAAATATATCCTTGGTGGTGGGGTCCATTTGGAGGTGGCGGAAATAACAAAGGATGATACGGATATATCTGAAGGGTGGTGGGGTGGTAGGTGAGGATCATTGGGGTTCTGTCCTGGTGGTGATTGGAGGGGTGGAGTTCAAGTGCGGAGGAGTGGGAGGTAGAGGAGATGTGGTGGAGAGCATCGTCAAACACGTCTGAGGGGAAATTGCGCTCTTTGAAGAAGGAGGCCATCTGGATTGTTTTGTATTGGAATTAGTCTTCCTGGGATCAGATGTGGCGAAGGCGAAGGCATTGGGAATATGGGATGGCATTTTTACAGCGGGCAGGGTGGGAGGAGGTGTAATCTAGGTAGCTGTGGGAGATAAATGTGAGGTGCTGCATTTTGGGAAAGTAAGTCTTAGCAGCACTTATACACTTAATGGTAAGGTCCCAGAGAGTTTTGCTGAACAAAGAGACCTTGGACTGCAGGGTCATAGCTCCTTGACAGTGGAGTCACAGGTAGATAGGATAGTGAGAAGGCATTTGGTATGCTTTCCTTTACTGGTCAGAGTTCTGATTACAGGAGTTGGGAGGTCATGTTGTGGCCGTACAGGACATTGGTTAGACCACTGTTGGAATATTACGTGCAATTCTGGTCTCCTTCCTATTGGAAGGAGGTGAAACTTGAAAGGATTCAGAAAAGACTTACAAGGATGTTGCCAGGGCTGGAGGATTTGAATTAAAGGGAGAAGCTGAACAGGCTGGGACTGTTTTCCCTGGAGCGTCGGAGGCTGAGTGGGTGATTAGATTAGATTAGATGACAGTGTGGAAACAGGCCCTTCGGCCCAACAAGTCCACACCGACCCGCCGAAGCACAACCCACCCATACCCCTACATTTACCCCTTACCTAACACTATGGGCAATTTAGCATGGCCAATTCTGACCCGCACATCTTTGTGACTGTGGAGGAAACCGGAGCACCCGGAGGAAACCCACGCAGACATGGGGAGAACGTGCAAACTCCACACAGTAGTCGCCTGAGTCGGGAAATCATTTAGAGGTTTACAAAACTATGAGGGGCATGGATAGGATAAATAGACAAAGTCTTTTCCTTGGGGTCATGGAGTCCAGAACGAGAAGGCATAGGTTTAGGGTGAGAGGGGAAAGATATAAAAGAGACCTAAGGGGGCACCTTTTTCACACAATGGATTGTCTGTGTATGGAATGAGCTGCCAGAGTAAGTGAAGGAGGCTGGTTCAATTGCAACATTTAAAAGGCATTTGGATAGGTATATGAATAGGAAGAGTTTGGAAGGATATGGACCGGGTGCTGGCAGGGACCAAAAGGTCTGGTTCCATGCTGTACATCTCTATGACTCCATGACTCTAGCAATAGTGTTGAAAAACTGCTGGACCCAAAGAAGCAGGTCCATGCTGACCCTTCTCTCTCTGACATCTCTCGCTAAGAACATGTATTTGATTTTGCCTTTTATGCCAAGCGGTGTTTATGTTGTAAGTATTTGGAATAGCATCATTGCATTGGTATAGTCTGCTTGGTTGGGTTATTCTGTACTCTGTTCTTTTTTTTGTGTGTTTCATTTGATAATCTTGTGAATAAGTTCTGTTCTGTTTAAAACTGAGAGGTTTGACCAGCTGCAACACTCCTGGAATATCCATGTTACATACATTGCATACATCAGTAATGGGACTTGAAGCCAGCGTAATTGGCTCAATGCACAGCCATTGCCATGTGACACAAGAGCCCTCCAATATTTTCAGCGATTTGAACAGTTCTTAAATGAGCAATGATTCATTATTTGAACTGGAGTCAAACCAGGGTCGGAGATAAACATGCCAAGTTTTAATCAGACACCACCAAGGGACATAAATGCTATTTAGAATCCTCTAGCATTCCCACAGGACAAACGGTGATATCGGTGATCAACATCCTGAAACACTGAAATTTTAAGCTTGAAATGATAGCGACTCTTTGATCCTTTTCTGCCATTCAATATAATCAGAGCTGATCCTCAATCACATTCTACATTCTCGCTTTCTCCCCATGTAGCTTGATGCCTTTAAAATTCAAACATTTATCTGCCTCTTTCTGTGAATATATTCAGTAACTTGATCTCCACAGATTTCCATGGTAGGGGCCTCTATAAGTTCAATTCTCTGTTCATGTTTCCTCATCTTAATGATTTCGTTAAAAACCACACAAAACCAGGTTATCTTCCAACAGGTTTATTGGGAAGTACCAGCTTTCTGACTGCTGCTCCTTCCTCAGGTTGCGAGCTGACGAAGGAGCAGCGCTCCGAAAGCCTGTACTTCCAAATAAACCTTTCAGACAATCACCTGGTGATATATGGTTTTTTACTCTTGCAATGAAGACCAATCTACCATTTGCCTTCCTCTTGCTCACTGCATGTGTCTGTCTGCTTTCAGTGACTGGTGTACAAAGACACTGGAGTGCTTTGTGTAACAACACTTCCAGATTTTTACCTGCATTTAAATAGCACTCTTCCATTCTGTTTTTGTTTACAAACTGAAGTTTACAACTTCACATTTGCTACGTTGTACTTCACACATTCACACATTCTTTGTCTACTCACTCGACGTGCCCGAATCACCTGTTACCGATTTACCTCCCTACAACTCACAGCCACACTGGTTTGTGTTGTCAGCGAAGTCGGGAATGTGGCATTTGCTTCCCTCAGCCCGATCATTTATATATGTCGGGAATAATTTGGATCGAAATACTGATCCTTCTGGTAATCTACTAGTCACTGCCTGGCACTGTGGCAAGGGTGGAATGTTGGCAGAGTGGTTGGCACTGCTACCTCACAGAATCAGGGGCTGGGGTTCAATTCGAGCTCTGTGTGGAGTTTGCACATACTCTGTGTCTGTGTGGGTTTTCTCTGGGTGATCTGGTTTCCTCCCCCAACGATTTGGAAATTAAATGCCATGCTAAATGGCCCTGTAGAATGCAGCGATGTGCAGGCTAGGTAGTTTAACTGCACTAAATGTTGGGTTATGGGGCAAGTATGGGATACTTTTCACAAATATCAGTGCAGACTCGATATGCCTCTACCTGCACTGGAGCAATTCGATATGATTTGGTAAACAGGCTACATTATCCCCATGCTCTTTTTCCTGAAACGTCGACTCCCCCGCTCCTCGGATGCTGCCTGACCTGCTGTGCTTTTCCAGTATCACACTTTTCGACTGCACAGCTCCCTTCCCAGCCAGTACCAGAGACCAGATTCTGGCCCTGGAGAGTCAGCAGGCCTCGCTCCGGCCACCGCTGGTTCCACTGACCACCCTCTGACAATGCTCCAGCTTTCCAATGATGTCAAAAGATGAAGACAAGAAATGAGAAAGAATAAGACTGTAAATAGCGAGACAGAGTGAGAGAGCGGGTAGGATACGGCCAGCCTGGACCTTACGGTTTCAGAAGCCCGACCACAGTCTATGATGCTGTTGCTACCATCTTGCATTCTGATCAGTTCATCTTGTTATGTTTCCCATGTTGAAAATTATGCCCTATTATTGAAAGGACTTGATGTTGAGAGTAGACAGGGTTCCATACAACTGCATTTATTTTTCCAGGATCATTTCCAATGTTCTCAATGCTGTTGGGACTGAAGTCATCTGGACCAAGGGAGAACATGTGTTCACGTTCCTCAGATGTCTTCTTGATGGGAGTCCAGCGGAAATGTACTTGCTACAGCATCCTCAACATTCGTATGCCCATTGTATTTCTGCGCTCTTGCAATGAATCTGCTGGTCGTTTTGAACTCCAGAATGGTAACGATTGGAGAATCGGCGATGGCAGTATCTTTATTTTCCATAATTTGGATGTGTGTTTGCTATTTGTTCTACTTTGCTTTCATTTTGCAGATGGCAATTTTCAAACCCAGGTTATAAATTTGCTCAAAGAACTGGTAGATTTGTTCTCAGGCTCGGTAACATCATCAGTGAACCTCCGGTGAAGCACTGGTATTCTGCCCTTTTTGCAATTTCTGTGTTTTGGTCTGTTGTGGTGGGTGATATCACTTCCAGTTCTGTTTCTGAGTGGTTGATAAAGGCGTCCAAACCTATATATTTGTTAATGGAATTCTGGTTTGATTGCCTGGCCCCTAGGAATTTTCTGTCTTTGTTTAGCCTGTCCCAGGATGGATGTATTATCCCAGATGAACTAGTTCCCTCTCTTCATTGATGTGTATGGTTACCAATGATAGTTGGCCCTGTCTTTTGGTGGCTAGTTGGTGCTCATGTATCCTGGTGGCTAGTTTCCTGCCCGTCTGTCCAATGTAATGTTCATTACAGTTTTTGCAGAGTATTTTGTATATGACCTTTGTTTGTTTGGTTGTTGGTACAAGGCCTTTTAAATTAATCAGGAGCTGTTTGAGTGGGGTGTGTTAAGACGGAGCCCCCGTCTCCGTGTTCGTTTGGAGGAGAGAGACAACAGGTCTGATTAAACGTATAAGCAGTTTTAATGAGAGAGAATCATACACAGTACAATGAGGTGTCTAGCTCACTGGAGAAGGCGCGTTCTGCCTGTATTCTAATCTGTCTAACTTTTTGCTCTCTCACATTCCAGAGTTACATCCTTATTTGGTAAGATGCAGTATTCTGGTATGTCATTGGTTCTCGGAATGTACCTTTCTGATAACGTTCTATTAACTCAGTTTGAGCTACGTGCATTTTGACACGGCTCCAATGTCCTGTTATCTCTCACCCTCCCTGGGCCTCTTCAGGCTATGCCATCAGCTTTTCAGTCTGCTCTTAGTATAACATAATGGCTTAATGCTGCCTAGTGAAGCTAACAAGTTCCAGACTTGCTAATACTACCTTACGTGAGCACTACCTGACAATAAAGTTTCTTAACACTATCTAACCTTAATAATGCTTCCCAACATTCCCTCCCTTGGCCTCAAACGAGGCCACACAAAATACAGCAGTTCGCGCGCAGCAGTTAGGACCCGGATGGTCGGTGAGCGCCCCCCCCCCCCCCCGTCGCTCCTCTGCAAGGCTGACCAATTAGCTTAACCCGGCTTGTCTGACTCTAGGGAGACATAGTTATAGGGGATAGGAGTCCCTAAGCAGCATACAACTTCACAAAGCAATCCGCGTCGCAAAAAATCCCTACTCTATGCGCCTCTCCAGTTCGCATACAATCATTAAGGCACGAGAAGCAGTGAAATAATACATAACAGGCATAAGCACTCAAAAGTCGTAACATGGGGTGGGAGGTCCCCCTCCATCTCAAATTCGGCCAAGCCAACTGTCGCACAGGGAGCACCTGCGCATTCCTGCTGTACAGCTTGATAAGGTGGGGGCGAAGAAAGGTGGTCATCCTTGCCTGTAATGGCTCGGTCGATAGTTCGAGTTACAAGGGTCCTGAGACAGGGGATACAACAACAGCCACAAATAATAAAAATAGCAACAGAAATGCTCAGGCCCAGGGCCAACTGCCCCAACATATTTCCCCACTTCCCGAATGTTTTACTCAACCAATCTATAACAGGATTACTGACCCCAGACTGCAGCTTCAGTTCAGTGGCCAGAGCACGCAGTTTCCTTAAAGTTCTAGTGAGTTTCCCATCTGGGCCCGTATTGTTTGCTGTTGAAGTACAACACATTGCGCCAAACATCGCGCAGACCCCTCCTTTCTCTACTAAGACCATATCCAAGGCCTGCCTGTTCTGTAGGGCCGTTAGCGAGGTCTGAGCGAGCTGTTCGTGGATCGCGTCTACCGCATCCCCGGTTAAGTTGGCCAGTAGTGGATGAGATTGATTCTGTTCACATTTTTATTTGTAGTGACGGGGAAGATAGCTGCGAACAGGGCGAAGCTCTCAAAACCGGAGACTATCTCATTGGCCAGTTTATATTCATCGGGAATGTTCCTAGCCTGTCCGATGGCGTCGATCCAGACCCCATGCCGATTTTTTAAATCCACTATACCTGTAGCCAGATTAATCCAGGTACTGGGACCACTGAAGGCTCGTCTATATCGAACGTAGGCATCAAGTCCCCGGGGCGGTTGCCGGAGGGTGTAATCCCCGGGTGCTCTTGGTGACAAGAAAAGTGGAGCATTCAGGGTCACGAGGACACAACTCCCTTCCCAATTCAGAGGAAGCCAATTGTACAGGGTCTTAGCCCCACAATACCACCACAGGTCCGCTCGACTCACGGTCAACTTGGCGGCCCCATCTTTGGTGAGCTCCCAGCTCCTGTTACAGCTAGATACATCCACCGAACTGACCCTGTTTCCCCGGGCAAGTGACCGGGGGTTGGTGAAGCAAGTGAAGTTTACCAATGGGAGGATAACAAAGTCGGTTGGGGTAACGGTTGGCGGGGCCATTGGAAAATACTGTTCCCAGGATCTGCATTTTACTGTGGGGTTGGTCTTTGACATTAACTCAACAGCACAATCCATGTGCCCTACCTCGAACGGGGTCCTACTCATAATCAGTCCCGGCCTCCCTTTTGCACACACCCAACAGTTGTCTTGGTCTGCCTGCTGCGAAAGCTGGATGATCCGGTCAATCCAGGCGTTCGCCTCTGTGTACCCTGTGACTAGCGCAAGCCGGCTCCTGGGGCCGGCCAACTTATCAGTTTCAAAAGTTTGGACAACATCGGGTTTGGCTTGTGGGCGGGCCGCATTGGTGTTCCCTAGGTTGATCCTAATATACCCCACTGGGTCCTTCCCGGTGATGGCAACCCCTACAGCCAGATACAGTAATTTGGCCCTTTCTGAGTCATAGTACGGGCTACCATATCGGCTCCGACCATCTCCATACCTGCAGGTTTTGCTGGACCACCCGGCCATATATAGAGGATTAGAGAGTCCGGGCTCGGTCCTGAGGACCAAGGGGTTCTTTCTCCTTTGTGCTGTCGTGATCTGTCCCCTCCCCAATGAGATCTTCCGTTGCAAATCCCGATACTCTGTTCGCTTCGGGGTACTGGTATATGTTTGCCCCCACCACACGTCACCCCAAGCACAGCATGGCCCAACATTAACCCAAGCTTGTGGATAACCAGCACATGCATCGGAGAGGTGAGGGTGACATGCACAGGGGCACATATACACATCATAACCGTTCCATGCCACTTCCGCCCCCCCACCACAGTCTATCACATCACAGAGGTCGAACTGAAAGGTTTGCTTTATTCCGGGGTCAACTTCCAATATTACCTTTGCCCCACATGGATCCTTTGTTACCTGCACGGAGAGTCGTACCGCAAAGCACAGACCCAGCCCTATGAGAAGATGACCAGTCCACCTTGGTTCAGACATCATCACCACCACTCTCCGTCTCCTCTCCGGGAGCGCCCTCCGCCAGTGATTGTCCTTTTGGAGATCTGGAACAGTGTGAAAAGTGGTGCCAGTTATTGTCCCCCTCCCTGTCCACCCTCAGGGTGTTGTTAGCCACTTCAGTGACTCGGAATGGCCCTTGCCACCTCTGCTCACTCCAGGACGTCCTGCCTGGGTGCCGGAGGTAAACTTCCTCCCCCACCGAGAGCGGTGCCGTTGAACCAGTCTCCTTTTCCCGAGCATCGATCACCTGTTGCCTGACTAGCTTAACCATCTCGTGCAAGACCTGCATGTACTGGGTCATGCCCTGGTTCATGAAGTCCCAGGTGTCCTCCCACCGGGGTGATAAGCAAGGTCCGGGCATGGGTCTACCGGTCAGAATCTCATGAGGGGAAAGGAACGTGTCTCCGCACTTCTCCTGGCGCATGGACATAAGAGCCAGGGGCAGTGCTTGTACCCAAGTCATGGAGGTCCCCGCCAGGACCTTCGCTATCTTGTCCTTCAGGGTCCTATTCGCCCGCTCAACTAAGCCCTGGCTTTCTGCTTGGTATACACTGCCAAACCTATGGCTTATTCCCAGCGCCGCCTCCACATGGGCTAGGTGTTCGTTCTTAAAATGGGTGCCGTTATCGGTACAAACGAGTCGGGGCACCCCATGTCTGGGGATCAACTCATTGCGCAGCCAGTTGACCACTACCTCCCCATCCTCCTTCTTTGTTGGCGTCGCCTCCACCCATCGGGAAAAACGGTCCACAATCACCAGGAGGAATCTGTAGTGGTCTGCCGTGTGCCACTTGGCCCCCATGTCAGTGAAGTCCATGCAGATTTCCTGCCACGGGCCGAGGGGCGTTGGAAAGTAAGTAGTGGGTGAGGGAGAGTTCTGCGTGCGTTATGCTCATTGCAAATCTTACACTTTGCTCTCAGATTTTCCAATTGTTCCCGTAGCTTGGGAGCCCACCAATGATCCCGCACTGCCAGGAGGACCTTAGACAGTGCGTTGGCCCATGGAGTTCAGTAAATAGCGTAGGGAGCAGGGACCGGGGCGCCACTACCTCTCCGCCTGCAGATCTCCAAAGTCGATGTTACGACGTCCCCACACAAATCGTCTGGGCCACCGCCCCCTTGCTCTCCCACTCACTTTTCTCGGCCGCACTTGCGCGGTGCTGTAACTCAATGAGGTGCATTATGGCATCCTCCCGGCTGACCGGGCTGCCCACATCATGCACATTCCCATGTGGTGTCCTCTGTCCATCCGTTATCCCTTCTTCCATGGCCCCTCTAACACTGTCTCCCTGTGTGCGCCTCCCTTCAAAATCCTGAGCCACCAATCTTGTTTCAGTATCAAATGTCCTTCCACAATAATGGCATCCTGCCTGTGGAGACCTTCGTCTCTGCCCCTGTCGCTCAAACTCTCTATCAAATGCTCCTCCTTGTCTCTCCCTATCCCCTTTCTTCTCTGCCCTACATGCTATCACTCGCTGCTCCGGTTGCTCACTTTTGGTTGCATTCTTCTCCTAATTAACTCATCAACCGCAGCTACCATCATTTACGCATTCTGCTCCTGTCACTCGTCCTTTCTCTCTTTTCAAACACTTTCTGTGCCCCTCCTAACAATTCATTTAATGGTTTTATCCCACTTCACCCTTCTATCTTCCGTATCTTTCCCTATCCAGCATCCCCATATAAGTCTCCTTTCTCCCGCAGTAAATAGTATATTCAAAATAGACATTAACTCAGCCCACAAATACAGACTGGGCCTCAAAAATAAATTAATTTGTTCTGACAATCCTATCGGATTCTCAACCAGGACCGTCATTTCCTTTTAAATGTTTCGACCTCCCCACTGGTGAGGGGGTCACACACAAACCCAATCTCCTTGTCCCCTATCAACACTTCCCGAAGGGGACAAGTCGTTATGTTCTTCCCTGTTTCTTTCTTTTAAGAAATTTTCCAATGTTCCTATCTTCCCATATGCTCAAACACTAATTTATCAATTCATGCTTGACTAACTTTAACTAGAACATTTTCAAATTCACAAAAATTGCCAATAGAAATAGAAATAAGTTTTACTTATTAATGACATCTTTGTTGGTTTCATAATATATTTTAAATACGTACATTATGTATATTTGTATTTATAAGAAAGTTTATTTAAAGTGCTAAAAGTAAGATATTTAAAACTTAAAAAAATTGTTTAAGATTTCATAAAGGGATGTCGACAGGTTTAATTTATGTACATTTTTATTAGTAAGACCGTCTTTAAAACTTACAGAACTAAAATATTGGCTCAAACTGTATTTTAATGTTAATAGTCATATACCCTGTACAAAACATAGACAAAAGACTATGGTTCAGCAGATGGCTAATGATTCAATAATATATAGAGTTAGCAATAGAGGGTTTAATGATTTTTAAACATTTTAAAATCTCCAAACTGGAAAAAAATCATGTTAAGCAACCATAACAATCACATCCAAAAACAGTCCCGGGACTTACGCCCTAGGTGACAAGACTTAAACATTCAATCACTATCAAACAGATGAATTCAAGCCAGAGCACAAAGTGTTAAACTGTCTGTTAGTTGAGCAGCCTTTTGCAAGTCTCTCTCTCTCTCTCTCTGGGCAACAATACAGACTTTTTCACAGACTTGCACACACAGAAACTCTTTTTCTCACACAGACTTTTACAAACACAGAAATACTTATACACACACACAGATTTTTACACACCCAGAGACTCTATCTTTCTCATAAACAGACTCCCTCTCACACACACACACAGTCGCTCTGTCCGTAACTCTGTGTCTGTCTCTGTCCCCTGTCCTCTGTCTTTGTCTCTCTCTCCTTGCCCAATGCCCCCCTACTCTAGGAATTCAACTTATGTGCGTCGGGGTTCGTGAGCCCCTATTAAATACTTCCATTATATTGCGGGACGGGCCGGCTACTGAAATACGGTCCAGAAATCGGGTTCTCAAATCCTTGTAATTCGACTCCTGACAAAGCCTGTTCCAATCAACACTGTCCTCTGGTCAGGGGAAGTATACACTTTACCCAAAACCGTCAGCGCAGGAAGAAGCATACGCTTTACCCAAATTCGTCAGCGCAGGGGTAAGTATACGCTTTACCCAAATTCGTCAGCACGGGGGGAAGTATACACTTTACCCAAATTCGTCAGCGCAGGGGGAAGCATACGCTTTACCCAAATTCGTCAGCACGGGGGGAAGTATACGCTTTACCCAAATTCGTCAGCACAGGGGGAAGCATACACTTTACCCAAAACCGTCAGCGCAGGGAGAGGTATACGCTTTACCCAAATTCGTCAGCGCAGGATTTACCCAAGTTCGTCAGCGCATGGGGAAACTATATTCTGGACCCCTTCTCATTCACTTCTTACAAAACCTACACTCAAAAAAAATGATCGCTAGAATACTCACCAATCTTGACTGATGTTTCACTCTACTCACCAATAATACCACTCTTTATTGTCGATCCGCCCACTTGACACCACTGATCTGATTCTTGTTCACTGAACTCGTTCTCTTGATTCGTAGGACTCCGGGGTTCCGACCGTCGATACCTGGAAAACAACAATGGCCCTATTCTCTCTCAGGCTGCCAAGCCCACAATTTCAGTTGGCAAAGAGTTGTAAGACGCCAAACAAAATAAGAATTTAGTGTATTCAAACCCCTACTGCAGATCTTTTGTATAAGGGGCGTCTCCGGGCCCGATTAAGAGTGGCCAGCCGGCCGTCCGGCGAGCTCTCAATCCCTGCCAACAGGCGTGTCTCTAATCCCTCCCCGCGACGGGGTCACCATCTGTTAAGACGGAGCCCCCATCACTGTGTTCATTTGGAGGAGAGAGACACCAGGTCTGATTAAAAGTATAAGCAGTTTTAATGAGAGTGAATCATACACAGTACAGTGAGGTGTCTAGCTCACTGGAGAAGGCGTGTTCTGCCTGTATTCTAATCTGTCTAACATTTTGCTCTCTCACATTCCAGAGTTACATCCTTATTTGGTAAGATGCAGTATTCTGGTATGTCATTGGTTCTCGGAATGTACCTTTCTGATAACGTTCTATTAACTCAGTTTGAGCTACGTGCATTTTGACATGGCTCCAATGTCCTGTTTTCTCTCACCCTCCCTGGGGCCTCTTCAGGCTATGCCATTAGCTTTTCAGTCTGCTCTTAGTATAACATAATGGCTTAATGCTGCCTAGTGAAGCTAACAAGTTCCAGACTTGCTAATAGTACCTTACGTGAGCACTACCTGACAATAAAGTTTCTTAACACTATCTAACCTTAATAATGCTTCCCAACAGGTGGTAGGTTTATGAGCTACCACAATGCCTTGGGGCTGGAGTGGTCTGGTCACATATTGGATCAGTTATGATTAGATTAGATTAGATTAGATTAGTTACAGTGTGGAAACAGGCCCTTCGGCCCAACAAGTCCACACCCCTGCCGAAGCGCAAACCACACAGACCCATTCCCCTACATTTACCCATTCACCGAACACTACGGGCAATTTAGTACAGCCAATTCACCTAACCTGCACATTTTTGGACTGTGGGAGGAAACCAGAGCACCCGGGGGAAACCCATGCAGACACAGGGAGAGTGTGTCATGTTATGTTTTCGAACAGTTAAGTTATTCCACGTCCCATTTTCTTTTGTTTGTGTTTCAACTGTAGTGTTTAAAGAAGTTCTGTTTTGCTTAAAGCCAAGTAAAGTTGGGCCTTTGAAGACAGAAACAGGGGAATATATTAAAGGGAACAATGAAATGGCAGAAGAATCAAATTTTTACTTCAGATCTGTGTTCGCTGGGGAAGACACAGCAATCTCCCTGAGGTAACAGTGGCTGAAAGATCTGAACTTAAGGGAATTTATATTTGCCAGAACTTGGTGTTGGAGAGACTATTAGGTCTGAAGGTTGATAAGTCCCCGGGGCCTGAGGGTCTACATCCCAGGGTGCTGAAGGAGGTGGCTCGAGAAATCATGGATGCATTGTGATTATTTTCCAGAGTTCGATAGATTCGGGATCAGTTCCTGTGGATTGGAGGGTGGCTAATGTTGTACCACTTTTTAAGAAAGGTGGGAGAGAGAAAGTAGGAAATTATAGACCAGTTAGTCTGAACTTTGTGGTGGGAAAGATGCTGGAGTCTGTTATAAAGGATGAAATTATGACACATCTGGATAGTAGTAACAGGATAGGTCAGAGTCAGCATGGATTTATGAAGGGGAAATCATGCTTGACTAATCTCCTGGAATTTTTTGTGGATGTAACTCTGAAGATGGACGAGGGAGATCCAGTAGACGTAGTGTACCTGGACTTTCAGAAAGCTTTTGATAAAGTCCCAAATAGGAGTTAGTGAGCAAAATTAGGGCGCATGGTACTGGGGGCAAAGTACGAACTTGAATTGAAAGTTGGTTGGCTGATAGGAAACAAAGGGTAGTGATAAACGGCTCCATTTCGGAATGGCAGGCAATGACCAATGGGGTACCGCAGGGATCAGTGCTGGTACCGTAGCTTTTTACAATATATGTTAATGATATAGAAGATGGTATGAGTAATAGCATTAGCAAATTTGCTGATGATACTAAGCTGGGTGGCAGGGTGAAATGTGAGAAGGATGTTAGGAGATTACAGGGTGACCTGGACAAGTACGGTGAATGGTCAGATGCATGGCAGATGCAGTTTAATGTGGATAAATGCATGGTCATCCACTTTGGTGGCAAGAACAGGAAGGCAGATTACTACCTAAATGGAGTAAAGTTGGGTAAAGGGGCAGTACAAAAAGATCTGGGTGTTCTTGTACACCAGTCAATGAAGGTAAGCATGCAGGTACAGCAGGTAGTGAAGAAGGCTAATAGCATGCTGGCCTTCATAACAAGAGGGATCGAGTATAGAAGCAAAGAGGTTCTTCTGCAGCTGTACAGGGCCCTGGTGAGACCACACCTGGAGTACTGTGTGCAGTTCTGGTCTGCTAATTGAGAAAAGACATTCTGGCTTTTGAGGGAGTGTAGCGTAGGTTCACGAGGTCAATTCCTGGAATGACGTAACTACCTTACGCTGAAAGATTGGGTTTGTATACCCTTGAGTTTAGAATACTGAGAGGGGATATGATTGAGAAATATCAGATTATTAAAGGGTTGGGCACTCCGGAGGCAGGAAACTTGTTTTCCGTTGATGGGTGATTGCCGAAACAGAGGACACAGCTTAAAAATATGGGGTAGACCACTTAGAACAGAGATGAGGAGAAACCTCTTCACCCAAAGAGTGGTGGCTGTGTGGAATGCTCTGTCCCAGAAGGCAGTGCAGCCCCACTCTCTGGATTCATTTAAGAAAGAGTTGGATAGAGCTCTCAAGGATAGTGGAATCAAGGGTTATGGAGATAAGGCAGGAATAGGATACTGATTAAGGACGATCAGCCATGATCACATTGAATGGTGGTGCAGGCTCGAAGGGCAAAATGGCCTACTCCTGCACCTATTGTTTATTGTCTATTTTCTATTGTCCATAAGTAGTTTGACCAGCTACATCACTCCTGAAATACCCACATCACACCTTCCCGTACAAGGAGAAAAAATTAGAGTGATCTGCATCAAATATTTTAAGGATGTCTGGCCTGATCCATAACAAGAGGCTCTTCAGCCCATTGTGTACGTACTGCCAAAATATGCTTGACCTATACCTACCCTACTTCCTGCACTGATGTCAAAGCCTTGAAAGTCATGAGGTGTACTGATTGAAGTATGTTTTAAAGATTGTGAGGTTTCCTGACTCAGCTCTCCTCCTTGGCAGTAGTTCCAGATGTCCATTGTACTGTGGCATTTAAAATCCCCTCTAAAGCTATTGCATTCAGTTTCAACTTCACTTCATTGTTAGTCTTCAATTAAGAATCACAGCTACATTCTACTTACCCTGTCCATGTTCCTTATAAGCTTTTATCAGGTTCACAGAATCATTTGGTATAGACAAAGTACTTTAACCCATCGAGTCTGGACCACCACAAATATATAACCACCCACAGTAGGACCATTCAGCCACATGAGATCTACAGCCCCATGTACTCGCTCAATTACTCTATCAGGGTTTCCCTCAAAATTTTCTGCTCCAAAAAAAACAACTCGAGATTATCCAGCCCTTCTTCATAGCTGAAATAATTGATCAATGGCAAAGCCCTTCTGAATCTCCTTTGCACCTCTTCCAGCACAACCCTCTCTCACTAAAATGCTGCACAGAGTAAGCTGGACAATCTCTCGAGGGCATGGCATAGGCTGGGAACCCCGGAGCAGGACACTCTCTCACAGCATGGTGTAGGCTGGGAACTCCGGAGTGGAACACTCTCTCACAGCAGTGTGTACGCTGGGAACCCCAGTATGGGACTCTCTCTCACAGCATGGTGTAGGCTGGGAACTCCAGAGTGAGACGCTCTCTCACAGCATGGTGTTGGCTGGGAACCCCGGAGTGGAACACTCTCTTACAGCATGGTGTAGGCTGGGAACCCCAGAATGGGACTCTCTCTCACAGCATGGTGTCGGCTGGGAACCTCGGAGTGGGACACTCTCTCATAGCATGGTATAGGCTGGGAAGACTGGTGTGGACTCTCTCTCACAGTGTGGTGTCGGTTGAGTAGCAAGGACAGGGCACTCTGGTTTTATGGCTTGGGCTGGGAGGTCGAGAACAGGACTTTGGTAATGACATGCTGTCGCAGTTGAGTAAGATATGTTGGACTCTGTTTAAGTTATCATTTTTTATTTCATTCTGTGAATGGTGCTGATGTATGAAAGATGTAACACACAATTTGCTGTATTTTATGTTGAAAGGCTATTCAGTGCTACAGTTCGCTATAACCAAGTTTATGTACTGCTCCACATTATCTCCATGCATTTACAATCTGTTGACCAAAGGTAAGCATCTCTTTGCCATGTTAACAACCCTTTTAAACTGCCCTAACACGTTCAGGGAACAAGGACAAGAAACCAAAGATCTTTTTTCCCTCTGAGCTAAGTTGTTGCCACTCATTGAGAACTCCCTTGTCTTGTTGCTTGTTCCAACGTGCACAGAAAATATACAGTACTGAACCGGGACTCTGCACATTAAACACTATCGATCGCAAATATATTGGACAATTTGGAATCATATTGCTGTTTGGTGAGCAAGTATCAGAAATAAAAACATGAGAATGTTTCATCATGCGTGGTCAGGAACACACGCTCCTCCATCTCACTAAGTGGTATTATGCAGGCTGCTGTTGGTTCTTAAAATAACTCTTGTCAGGATAACTCTGCGATCCACATTTGTTGACCTTCGGAACACACAGCACATGAGAAAAGGTTGTTCCTACAAAAGATAAACAACAGTGAGCATTAGCTCACAGCTTTGTTTCTGAGAATAACCTCAATGCCCGTAAAGATGAAACCTCCCTAATTATCTACCAGGAGACTGACATCAGGTATAAATGTGAGCACTTTCCCAGGAAGTGCAGTAAACACACAAATCTTGTGATTAAAATGCATGAGAAACAGTGTTTGCCATTTATTATGCCATCCTTGCTGCTATCGGAGTTCCAGGTGAATTATCTCGATAATTTCTGACTATGGTAATCATCCAGTATCTGCCACAAGATGCATTTCATCAGTGATATGTTTTGTTTTCTGTTCGTTTTACGGCAGTTTTGTTTCTCTACAGTTTAATTAAAATGTCGTTATAATTCACTGAATTTATGTATTTGATGTCACTGGTATAATTTTTCATTCGTTTTAATGTCAAATTTGAACAACAAAGGTGTTAATTCCCCATTTTATCCGATGGTTTCTGGTGATAATCTCATGATATTTATACAAATTAATTTGTCTTTAATTTTGATGTGGAGATACCGGTGTTGGACTGGGGTGGGCAAAGTCAGAAGACACACGACACCAGGTTATAGTCCAACAGGTTGACTTGCAATCACAAGGTTTCGGAGGGTTGCTCAACCTGATGAAGGGACTGCGCTCTGAAAGCTGGTGATTTCAAATGTACCTGTTGGACTAGAACATGGTATCGTGTGACTTCTGACTTGCTTTATTTTTGACATTTTACCACGTTTATTGCACAATTTCTTCATATTGTCTGTACAATTTGTCACCTGTGAAGGTATACTGTCGTCTTGTGTCAGATTACATTTATTACTTTAATTGCAATTTCCCAATTTGAAATGACATCTGATGATATAGGCGTAATTCTAGTGTAAGATTAATTCTGTCAAGGTGATTGAATTTGAGGACTACATCACAGAGTAATTGTAACTGCATTTGCGTTATTGATAAAGTTGTTTTTGGTGAAATACCAGGAATTAAATTTGTTGTGATTGTCGTTGAATTGTAGACAGATACTGTTTTTGCTGAATTATGAACGTGAGGGTGAAATTTCATGATGTAATTTTCACTGTGGCTGAAATGTGATATCACATTCAGGTTGGACATGTAAATCTATTTTGCAGTTGATTTTGACAATTAGAGAACAAATTTTTCAAATGATTCGTTAATTGGACAAGATGTACCCTTAAATAACTTTTGGAATGAATTTCGTGAAATTACTACTTTGAAGGACAATGTTGGGTATTCAAAACTTGACGGAATCTAACAGGACAGAATCGCTCCGATGTGGTAAGGGGCCATTCGACCGGCTGAGCCCCCACTGGCTATTTAGAACTATTGAGAACTTAGCTGAGAGTGCAGTAGGTGGATGGAGGAAGAGGTTAAGGAGATAGCTTGAGAGGAGGGTCGACCCCATAGGTGGGAAGACAGATAGACAGTGAGACCGGTCAAGAGGGTTAAGTTTGGAACTGGGGTAATGTGGGGGGAGGGGAAATGAGGAAACTTGTGAAATCCAAATTAATGCCACGGGATTGGAGTGTCCCGAGGTGAAAGTTGAGATAGAACATAGAACATAGAACATAGAAGGATACAGCGCAGTACAGGCCCTTCGGCCCTCGATGTTGCGCCGACCGAATCCTACCTAACCTATACTAGCCCAATAACTTCCAAATGCCTATCCAATGCCCGCTTAAATGACCATAAAGAAGGAGAGTTCACCACTGATACGGGCAGGGCATTCCATGAACTCACAACCCGCTGTGTGAAGAATCTACCCCTAACATCTGTCCTATACCTACCACCCCTTAATTTAAAGCTATGTCCCCTAGTAACACCTGACTCCATTAGCGGTAAAAGGTTCTTAGTATCTACCCTATCTAAACCCCTAATCATCTTATACACTTCTATCAGATCTCCCCTAAACCTTCTCTTCTCCAATGAGAACAGCCCCAAGTGCCTCAGTCTTTCCTCATAAGATTTTCCTACCATTCCAGGCAACATCCTGGTAAACCTCCTCTGCACTCGTTCTAAAGCTTCCACATCCTTCCTATAGTATGGCAACCAAAACTGCACACAATACTCCAGATGAGGCCTCACCAGAGTCTTATACAACTGCAACATGACCTCAGGACTCCGGAACTCAATTCCTCTGCCAATAAAGCCCAGTACACCATATGCCTTCCTCACAGCACTATTTACCTGGGTGGCAACTTTCAGAGATCTGTGTACATAGACACCAAGATCCCTCTGCTCATCCACACTACCAAGTAGCCTACCATTAGCCCAGTAATCCATCATCTTGTTATTCCTACCAAAGTGAACGACTTCGCACTTAGCTACATTGAATTCCATTTGCCACATTTCCGCCCAGCTCTGCAACTTATCTATATCCCGCTGTAACCTACCACTTCCTTCCTCACTATCCACAACTCCACCGACTTTTGTGTCATCCGCAAACTTGCTTACCCAGCTTTCAAGTCCTTCCTCTAGATCATTTATAAAGATAACATAAAGCAATGGTCCCAAAACAGTCCCTTGTGGTACACCGCTAGTAACTGCGCTCCAAGATGAACATAATCCATCAACTACTACCCTCTGTCTCCTTCCAGCCAGCCAATTCCTAATCCAAACCTCTAATGTATCCTCAATGCCATACCTCCGAAGTTTTAGCATTAGCCTACCATGGGGAACCTTATCGAACGCCTTACTAAAATCCATATACACAACATCTACTGCTTTACCCTCATCCACTTCCTTAGTCACCTTCTCAAAGAACTCAATAAGGTTTGTGAGGCACGACCTGCCCTTCACAAAACCATGCTGGCTATCCCTGATCACGTTATTCCTACCCAGATGTTCATAAATCTTATCCCTTACCATTCTCTCTAAGACTTTGCCCACCACTGAAGTCAGACTCACTGGCCTATAGTTACTTGGGCTATCCCTACTCCCTTTCTTGAACAATGGGACCACATTCGTTATCCTCCAGTCCTCTGGTACTATTCCCGTTGACAATGACGAGATAAAAATCCAGGCCAATGGCTCTGCTATCTCCTCCTAGCTTCCCATAGGATCCTGGGGTAAATGCCATCAGGCCCAGGAGACTTATCTATATTCATCCTTTCCAATATTCCCAAAACCTCTCCCTACACTCAAGGTCCTGTACCCTAAAGCTACAGTCCTGGTTCCCATGCCCCCGCGGAGTTAGTTTAACTTCCTCCAGGCGTTGGGTGGTGGGGGACTGCCGATGGAGGAAGCCCAGGGCCTGCATGTCCTCAGCAAGTGGGAGGGGGAGTTGAAATGTTCAGCCATGGGGTGGTGGGGTTGATGGGTGCGGGTATCCCAGAACTGTTTTCTAAAGCGCTCTGCAAGGAGGGATCCAGTCCCCCAATGTAGAGGAGACTGCCGGGAGCAATGGATACAATAAATGACATGTGTGGAAGCGCAGGTGAAACTTTGATGGGTGTAGAAGGCTCCTTTGGGGCCTTGGACGGAGGTGGTGAGTGAGATGTGAGCGCAGGTGTTGCAATTCCTGAAGTCGCAGGGAAAGGTGCCAGGAGGGGAGGGTGGGTTGTTTGGGGGTGGGGGTGGTGAGGGCATGGACCTGACCAGTTAGTTGTGGAGGGAGCAGTCTTTACGGAAAGTGGAGAGGAATAAGGAGGGTATTAGATCCCTGGTGATGGGATCTGTTTGAAGGTGCCCAAAATGTCGATGGATGATGCAATTTATGCGGAGATTGGAGATGTGGAAGGTGAGCACCGGAAGCGTTCTGGCATTGTTGCAATTGGAGGGATAGAGTTCGTGGGCGGATGTGGGTGAGATGCGTTGGAGGGCACCTTCAGCCACATGGGAGGGGAAATTGTAATCTTTAAAGATGGAGGCCATCTGGTGTGTTCTGTGGTGGAACTGGTCCTCCAGGGAGCCGATGTGGTGGAGGCAGAGGTATTGGGAATACAGATAGCATTTTTGCAGGAGATAAGGTGGGATGAGGTGTAATTCAGGTAGGTGAGGGAGTCAGTGGGAGTCGGTCATTGTTGATGGAGATGGAGAGGTCCAGGAAGGGGAGGGAGGTGTCAGAGATAGTCCAGATGAGTTTAAGGTCAGGGTGGAAATTGTTGGTGAAGTTGGTGAACTGTTCAACCTCCTTGTGGGAGCACAAGGTGTCACCAATGCAGTCATTAATGTAATAAAGAAAAAGGTGGGGAGTGGTGCTAGTGTAACTACAGAAGATGGACTGTTGTATGCAACTGACAAAGAGACAGGCATAGATGGGGCCCATGCTGTGCCTTTCATCTGGAGGGAGTGAGAAGATTCGAAGGAGAAATTGTTAAGGGTGAAGACCAGTTCAGCCAAACAAGTAAGAGTGTCAATGGAAGGGTATTGGTGGGGACGTTGGGAGAGGAAGAAACAGAGGGCTTGCAGGCCGTGGTCATGGAGGATGGAAGTGTATAGGGACTGGCTGTCCATGGTGAAGATGAGACTGAGGGTGCTGCGGAAACTGAAGTCTTGGAAGAGGTGGAGGACATGGGTATGTGTCCCGAATGTAAGTAGGGAGCTCCTGGATCAGGGGGATAGGAAAGTATCGAGGGAGATGGAGATGAATTCAGTGGGACAGGAGCAGGCAGAGATAATGGGTCACTCAGGGTAGTTAGGTTGTGGATCTGAGGTAGGAGGTAGAATGGGGTGATGCGGGGTTCCCGAACTATGAAGTTGGAAGCTGTGGGTGAGAGATCCCGAGGTAATGAGGTTGTGTATGGTCTAGGAGATGATGGTTTGGTGATGGAGGGTTGAGGTCATCGTTGAGGGGACTGTAGGAGGAGGTGTCTTTGAGTGGTGCCAGGCGTCAGTGGCGTAGAGGTCAGTGCACCAAACTACCACTGCACCAACCCCATGGAATTAATGTGGACTTCACCAGTTTCCCCTCCCCTACTTTATCCCATTTCCAAACTTCCAGCTCAGCACCATCCTCATGACCAGTCCCACCTGTCAATCTTCCTTCTCACCTATCCGCTCCATCCTCCTCTCTGACCTCTCTTTACCTCCACCTCCCTCCAACTATTGCACTCTCAGCTACCTTCCCCCGAGCCCCACCCTCTTCCCATTTATTTCTCAACCTCCGAGGCTTTTAGCCTCATTCCTGATGAAGGACTTCTGACCAAAACATCGAATTTCTTGCTCCTCGGATGCTGCCTGACCTGCTGTGCTCTTCCAGCACCACTCTAATTTTGACTCTAATGTCCAGCATCTGCAGTACCCACTTCCGCACATGTTATGGTTATTCTGTAGTAGAAGCTGTCAATGATGCGAGCAAATTTTCCATTGCATCCTGTGCAAATGTCCTCCACTAAATCAGAAGAATGCTAATTCACTTTCATTTGTTTTGGGATATTTATCAGCAAGATGAATAGAAATGTTTTCAAGACAGAAGAGTTAGTTAAAAGGACACCATTGTACAGTCGGTGAAGTGTAATCTCATACTTCATTTCCTAACCTATGTTCCCTTGTTTCCTGTTACGTTGTTCCAATACTTTTAATATTTCTTGTTAATGAAATGTCGTTTGTTTCTGCGTCTCACTTTGTTAAAAAGCTTCTTCAGAATACTTCACTGCTTTTTTTCTATCAAAATGTTGTATTATAAATCTGGATAAGGATACCTTACAATTGCTCATATGTAAAGGATTTCTACAAACAGCCGTTTAAGTTAAAAGTTTTAAATTTTCGACAAAATCTTGGGAACAGGTGATTGCTTTACAAAGTCAAAATCACAACCATCTAATCCCTGTTATATTCTCTCCATCTGTTTCTATTGTAGCTAACCTGGCAGTGATTGTGATCTTATCTCGAAGAAGATGCGGTCTTTCCACAAATATCATATATTATCTTGTCTCTATGGCAGCAACAGATCTTTTGATCATTGTCACAGTTGTAATATTAAACCGTATTGCTGGGATTTATTTCCAATTCAGTTTCCTGTCTATCGCACCAGTATGCAGTGTTGGTAATGCATTAAGTTTTGCAGCCATTGACAGTTCTGTCTGGTTAACAGTCACTTTCACCTTTGATCGATTTGTGGCCATATGTTGTCAAAAGCTGAAATTAAAATATTACACGAAGAAGGTGGCGTCGTGGGTTATAGGATCGGTGTGTGCACTGTTCTTCATGAAAAATATACCTACGTATTTCCATTACATACCTATATATATAATTGACAAAATACCATGGTTCTGTGGCCTAAGACCAGACTATTATACTGCACCGGGGTGGGCTGTATATGACTGGATTCGTTCCATTTTGACTCCGTGTCTTCCTTTCATTTTGATGAATGATCAATGTTTTGACTGTCAGGCATATTTTTGCTGCCAGTCGAGCCCGTAGGAGACTACGGACTCAGGGCAATGGAGAGACTCAGAGTGACCCAGAGATGGAGAAGCGAAGAAAGTCCATTGCTTTACTCTTTGGCATCTCAGGAGCATTCATCCTATTATATTTGTTATATTTTGTTACAGTCTTTTACGTCCGAATTGCGAACATTCCTTATTCCTCTGGGTCTGATAGCGGCAAACCAATATTTACTGTGCAACAAAGTGGATACATGCTTCAGTTATTGAGCTCCTGCATCAATCCATTTATTTATGCAGGGACCCAGAATAAAATCAGAGAGGAGATAAACAATAGTGTGAAATATCCATTAGTCTGTTTGCTAAAATGTTTAAAAATTCAAAATGAAAGAAACTGACATGATTCATATCGCAGCATACTCTCTTATTATCCCTTTTTATTGCAAGAAATTATTCCATACAGATTACCTTTAAACTCTTGACCTAACGCTTGTAGAATGTGTAGCGAGTGAAGTCTGTATTATCACGTGTATTTACCTTGCAAAGAATTCTGTAAATTCCCAGCTGTATCACATTTTGCTCACTGTAATCCGTTTACACTTGGCTGGAGTGCAGTGAATTATGCGGAATTGGTGTGTGATGACTTCGCGTTCATGTCCTGTGTATATGTTTGAATCTCATACCTTAATAATGTTTGTTATTGTCTTTCGGATGGTGCATCCAAAGCTAATAAAATGATTGCAGCTGTTCAAGCATGCAATGTTGTGATGCTTTCTTTTCCACTCAATTCCACCAGCCCCAAACATTTTCTGGGTGGCTTAAAATCAACTTGGAGAAAGTGAATACTTCAGATGCTGGAGATCAGATTGGAGAGTGTGGTGCTGGGATGCTGACTGACCTGCTGTGCTTTTCCAGCACCATATTCTGAACCCATAAATTTATCCAACAAGTGACATTCTTTTATCAACTACAATTGGAATTAATATTTATCGCCAGACATTGCATTTGGTGAGCTGTGCCAAGTAGTTAAAAGATGTGATGAATACAGAACTGCTGCATGTATCCAGCAGGCAGTGACATTTCATGACCCTCCTCAAGGAAGTATGACTGGGTCTGAGGTGAAATTAGATTCCCATCCTGAGGAATTCAAGAATGAATGGCAGCCGGCAACTCAGGATGGCGGCCGATGACTAGTGAAGTTCCGCAAGGGTCGTTGTTGGGACCACAACTTTTCATTAATGATCTAGATGAAGGAACTAAGGACATTCTGGTTACATATGCAGATGGTACAAAGATAGATGGAGGAACAACTAGTTTTGAGAGGTGGGGAGTCAGTTGAAGGATTTAGACAGGTTAGACGAGTGGAAAAATAAGTGACAGATGGAATACAACGTGGAAAGATGTGACGTTATGCACTTTGGTAGGATGAACAGAGGCAGGAACTATTTTGTATATGTATTAAAAATTCAGAAATCTGAAGCAAAATGGTACTTGGGACTCCTAGTTCAGGTTTCTCTTCAGGTAAACCTGCAGATTGTGTCAGTAAGTTAGATGTTGTCATTCCTCTCGAGATGACTTGAATATAAAAACTGGAATATACTTCTGAGCCTTTCTAAAGCTCTGGTCAGACCACATTTAGAGTACTGTGATTAATTTTGAACCCCATACAGAATGGAAGGATGTGCTGGCCGTGGATCGGGTCCAAGTAAAGTTCATGCAAATGATCCCAGAAATGCAAAGCTTAACATATGAGAAATGTTTGTGTCTATACTCATTGGAGTTTTGAAGAATAAAGGGAATCTAATAGAAACTGACAGAAAATTGAGCAGCCTGGATAGACTGGATGTTGGGAAAATGTTTCCATTGGAAGGCAAGACTAGGACTCATGGGAACAGCCTTAGAGTAAAGGGAAGAGCCTTTAGGACAGAGATGAGGAGAAATGTCTTCAGCCAGAGAGTGGTGAATCTATAGAATCCATTGCAACAGAAAGGTGTGGAGTCCAGGTCATTGAGTACATTTGAAACAGAGATAGATAGGTTCTTGGTTGTCAAAGTTATCATAGGCTACAGGGAGAAAGTGGGAGAATGAGGTTGAAGAAACTGATCAGTCATTATTGAATGGTGGAACAGTCTTGACGGGCTAAATGGCCTAATTTCTGCTCCTATATCTTGTGCTCATCTGGAATATTGAACTAACAGAATACTGAGTTTGATATTGAATTTAATACACCACACTGCGATGTCGTCCTCGATCTGTGCTCAACAGCTCAGTGTACTAAACCAAGCACTCTGTACCCAGCTGTGACTTCACCAACCGCGGCCGTCTCCCCATCTCCACATGCTCAGGATAAGTTAATCATGGAATATGATGCTGCAAGAAAGCATGTCACTGTCTGTCCACATAACCATATCCTAGAGTTTAAGGGCTGGACACAAAACAATTTAATAGATCTTCAAATACAAACTATTGCTTTAATTGGTTTAAGTTCCTCCAAATAACAAATTGGCCAGTACTTCATATGAAGTGTACTCTCTGACAGTGCTGAAAATGTGTTGCTGGAAAAGCGCAGCAGGTCAGGCAGCATCCAAGGAGCAGGAGATTCAACGTTTTGGGCATAAACCCTTCTTCAGGAATGATGCTGCCTGACCTGCTGCGCTTTTCCAGCAACACATTTTCAGCTATGATCTCCAGCATCTGCAGACCTCACTGACTCTCTGACAGTGACAGCCAATCAGCATAATGAAAGTCACAGGGTTAACACTTACTATCCAATTCCTAAGGTATTAAGTTTCAGTCAATAATCATACTGTATTCCCTGGTGAATGATAACTGCCCATCCCTGTCGCAGTTGGACACGGGACACATTGTACACAGCAGAAGAAACACATCCATGTGTGATTTATATTTGGAAAGATTTTACACAGACAGCAGTTTGTTTGAAAATATTCTGATACAGAATCAGAAATCTGACAGATTCTGAAAGTTTTATTTTCACCAACAGCTTTGAAAGCCAGACAGAGCAAAGGGTCACTCAGAAAATTTGAGAACGATAGTAGATACCACAGAAACAAAGTTGACAATCAACTTATGCATGTATGAGCAGAAAAGAAATCCAGAAATTTCTGTGAAAGCTTACAGAGCATGGATACAAAGGTAGCTGATTACATTACAAATTATAGGTAATTCTGTATGTCTCGTTACATAACATATATGTCATGCATACAACAATTCTAACTATTACACACAGGCATTGTTCCTGACATATGAATGTCAGAAATATTGACAATAAAAAATTGGAAATAAAAATTATCCTTACATCGTCTAGATTCAGGTGATCAGTCTCTCAAGAGGTTGGCAATTCCTGGAAGAAGTTCTCCATGTCTCAGAAACCTTTTCTGGTGAAATCTCCTGGGCTTTCAGAAGCTCCTGTTTATCCGCAGATATGTTCTTCTTCGAATAGCTACTGTTAGCCTGTGACTCAGCTGTTTCCTCTCTGGGTATGGCCAACCCTGGATCAGAGACACATGACTTAATTGACATCACTGGTTCCATCTTGTCCGGCACAGTATTAAGAGGGCCCTCTACTTGCTGCTGATGTGTGGTGATCAGCTGATCCACATGTCTCCTCCACACCATTTAGAACATAGACCATGGAACAGTATAGGCCTTTTGGCTTTCGATGTCATGCCTACCTATTATTCTACTCTAAAATCAAACTAACCTACATACCCTTCATTTACTATCATCCATGTGCCTATCCAAGAGTCACTTAATGTCCCTAGTGTATCTGACTTTACTACCACTGCTGGCAGCGCATTCCACACATCCACCACCCTCTGTGGAAAGAACCGATCTCTGACATCTCCTCTAAACCTTCCTCAGATCATCTTAACATTATGCCCCTCATGATAGCTATTTCCACCCATGAAAAATGTCTCTGACAATCCACTGTTTCTATGCCTCTCATCGCCTTGTACACCTCTATCAAGTCACCTCTTATCCTTCTTCACTCCAATGAGAAAGCCCCAGCTCCCTCAACCATTTCTTCATAGGACATGCTCTCCAGTCCAGGCATCATCCTAGTAAATCTCCTCTGCACCCTCTCTAAAGCTCCCACGTCCTATCTACAATGTAGGTGACCAGAACTGAACACAATGTTCCAAGTGTGGTCTAACCAGGACTCTATAAAGCTGATGCATAGCCTTATGGCTCTTCAACTCAATCCCCCTGCTAATGAACACCAACACACCATATACCTTCTTATCTACTTATTAAAATTTGTTGGCAAGTTTGATGAATATGTGGATGTGGATTCCAAGATCCCTCTCTTCCTCTACACTGCCAAGAACCCTGCCTTTAACCCTGTAATCTGCATTCAAAGTTGACCTTCCAAAGTGAATTGCTTTACGCTTTTCCAGGTTGAACTCCATCTGCCACTTCCCAGCCCAGGATTTCACCCTCATCTGCAAAAAACCCCTGTTTCAGCTACTCCGCCACTGGGATCCATTTGTCACCAAATATATAATTCACCAAAACACTCTCTCCTTTTTGGAATACACATGACCATACAGATCCTGCCCTTCTGACTATCGACCATTCTCGATCTCACTCAACCACCGCTTTGGTCTCTGCTGGATGTGGAAAGTGAGATGTGATTCTCAGCTGGTTGTGGAACATTAAGGACACCTGAGAGTGATGCATCATAGCATGTGTCATGTTCCTGTAATTGCTGAGGAACCTTTTGAATTGCCATCCTAGCGAACCCTCCCCTTGAGAGGCCTTTAAGGCTGCTTCAAGGTTTGTTCAAATTTGTCCGCCTGGCCATTTGTTGCAGGATGATTGGGAGCTGAGGTCAATTGTCTGACTCAGTGACTGTTCAGGTACTCCTTGAAAAGTTGCACCAGAAATCGTCCACCGTTGGCTCTTGTGAATTGTTTTGAGCTCCTGAACCTGGCAAATATTTCTTCCAGTTGGTGCAACATTGTTTCCGCTAACACTGACCTCATGGCTGCCACTTCCAGACAATTGGAGTGAGTATTTTGTGACCACAAGTAACATCTGTCCTTCTACTAATCCTGCGTAATTAACACAAATCCACTGCCTTGATGATTGAGACCATTCCCATTGGTGAAGCGATGACATTGCCAGCAACTCCCTTACTAATGCACAAAATTGGCATGACCCCCACATTCTCCTCAAATGTTGGACCCCATCGTCTACCAGAAAAAGAAGCTTCTGGCCATTTTTAAAATTCATACCATGCTGAGGTGCCCTTGGGTACACTTGTTCCAGCACCAATCCTCTTAATGGGGAAGGGATGACAACTTTCATTCCACGTATTAAACACTCATCTGATATGGACAACTCCCACCTACTGGACAGGTAGGGTTTACATCTGTATGGTTTCTATGACAAGTCCTTCCTTCCAGGACAAAGCCTGTTGCTAACTTCAAGATCTGATAATTCTGAGTAATGTTCTACACCTGACTCACAAACACCAATATCTTGTCTTCTGGGCAATAGTGTATAATTTCTAGGTTGCAGTCAACAACATCCTAATTTCCTGGCAGTGCTAACCTTGATAAAGCATCTGCCTTGCCATTATTCTCTTACTGTTGGATCCGGATTTCACATGAAGTAGGCTGACAGAACCAGTGCCCATCCCTGCAGGTGTGCTGCTGCCATTAACAGTATTCCTATGAATGGGCCAAAATGGAGGTTAGTGGTCTGTGATCTGTCAGCAGCCTGCCATAAAGGCATTGACTGTTCTTCTTAGCACCATCACAATTCCCAATCCTTGTATTTCCACTTGGACGTTATTATCCTCTATCATTAGTGATGTCGATGTGAATACATTCAGCAAGATCTGTGACATACAGTGCCAACCCCATAAGGCAAGGCATCACATGGCAACTGCAATGGCAACCTTGGGTCAAAATGAAGCAACATTTCTGATATTTTTAGAGCTTGCTTCAACTCTCCGTGACCTCCTTCACATTCCCACATCAATTTCTGCAGCCGCCATTTATGCAGAAACTGATGCAGGGTTGTCAGATCAGGCAGGAATTTGCAACAGTAATTTACAAGGCACCTTGATGACAACTTCCATTTTCTTCAGGACTTTGTGCAGTCCCTCACCATCGATTTATGACCAGATACTCAATGGAGTCCTTAAAAAGAAAACTCACATTTCTCCTAATTTAATTGGAGGCCATGCATCTGCAACCTTTTTAGGGTTTCTTATGGGCTGCTCAAATTATTATTTTCAGAGAATCCAATAACCAAACTTGCAGCCAAATAATGCTGGACACCCCATTATTCACTTGTAATTTGTCCCATGGCCTCTAATACAGACATGGTGCTGAGATAATGCCAAATGGAAGTTGCTTGCAGCAGAATTGTCCTCTGGGTATCACTGCCATCAGCGGTGCCTGGGTCTCCTTCATGACTCTCAGCTGTGATCAGGAATATGACAGATCCATTTTTGAGGATTCCTTTTCCACAACCAGTCCACTGAAGAGGTCCTCAATGAGTGGAAGTGGGTATTGATCCTCACTCAGGCCTGATTTGTCTCTGAACTGAAAAGATGCCACAAGTCCTCACTGTACCTTCTGTGTTGAAGAAAGGAATGATTGGGGTGGCCCAGCTATTGGTGGTTCCTGGTTCCAATGCTCTCACTTTCACCAGTCATTCCAGTTCTGCCTTCCACTTTGGGTAGATTGCATAAAGTACTGTACACACCTTCAGATTCATTGGATAAGCCTCCTGCCTCAACTGATGTTTGATTTCTATTCCTTTCTTTCACCCAGGGTTTCTTTGAAGACATCGTAATACCTGTTATAAATCTATTGCGAATTTGTTTTGAGACCACCAGTGTATTAACCATACCCCATTTTAACTTCAATTTCTGTAACCAGGAGTGTCTTAATATCATGACATACAGAGTCATGCTGGCACGCTGTTTCCTTAGCTGTATTTTAACCATTACATAGACGTTCAGTCGCACCTTTTGTTCTGGGTAAATCTGCCAAGTAATTTTGACAGGCTTCAGTGTCAATCCCTTTAACTGTTTCCTATATATCAGTTCAGGATTCAGAGACAACACTGCATACGTATTCACTCCCATTTGAACTTCATTCTCATATAATTTGCGAGGCTAATTTTTCTAATGATTAGTTTCACCACGTCCCGACGGGATGCTTAAACAAAACTCTACAGACTCCGGGCCTGTCCTTCACACCCGACTGATTCCTCCTCACTCCCGAGCTGGCAGCATGTGCCTTAGTCATTGCCCTCTGAATTGTCTCTTTGAGAGACCCATTCCCGTGCTTGAGTTATAATGGGGCAAATTCTGGCAATAGTGCCCACCCGTTCACACCTGTAGCACTGGGATTTTTGATTTTTGATTCCAACACATTGACTCCTTGTGTCCACTCTTGACACGTTGGACGTTCTGTATTGGATACCACACTCTGATGAGTATCTGTTACCTGATGCACTCAGGCATCGTCACCTAACTGAGTTATTTCTCTGGTGGCCAACTCTATCAAGGTAGCAATTTCAAAAGCTGCCTCTGAGCCTCCTCTTGATCATAGCTTCCATTGTAATGCTTCTTGTCTGACGACATAAACCGAACAGTGTCGCATAGCATCTTAGAGGAACCCTCCAAATTTGCAATAATTCTTCTAAACTCTGTAAGGCAGCCTCAATTTGGCAATGGACTCTCTTGGGTTCTGTACCAATGTATTAAAAACGAAACCCGCCCCAATCATCAGTGCTTTGGTGCAAATTAATTTCCAAACACTTGTCTTCTCCACAGTTTTCCCCAGTTGCAACAGATCCTCAGAATCATGAAGGTCTTACGCCCAATGGTCTTCAGCCACTTTGTTCTCCATTATAAAACCACTAAAACGTTCAGGGTATACCATCCAACTTTCTGTCTTTTCATCAAATCATTCCATCGCTACAAATTGACACACCTCTTTGTTTTTTCATCATTGGGAATTTTCCTTGCCACCTGAGTAAAGAAGCCATTCGCAGTCTGAATCACCTCAATGAATGCTCCTGTGTCTGCCATTCCCTCACCGACGTTGCTGGCATATCGTCCTTCCCTGATATAAACTGCAGACTGAGTCCCCTTGCAGTCGCACTCCATTATGACTTTGGTAAGTAGTTGGGTTAGCATTCCCCTCTTCAGCCATCGGCGATGGCCCGAGTGTCCTCAGAACAGCCACTATCAACCCAGTCCGTAGGCATGCAATTCTTCTTTGGTGTCAACCGCAGCTCATGTCACCTCGCAATCGCTTCTTTTGAAATCTTGACAGTCATACAATTGTAATCTCACTTTACAATCCTGCATTATTACCAAAGTCTTTGGTCCTGACAAACAAACCATTCACTCAGCTGCTGTCACCATATTCCATTCTCATTGCCAGTTATTATATTTGTGGTTCACATAGAATCATAAATAGAACACAAACCTAGACAGAAGATAAACTTGAACAGGGAATATTCTATTGTGGGTCTTCCACAATCAGTTTTAGACTTCACCGAGCTCCAATGTCCAGGCCACCTGATTCACTCTTTTCAAAGGACAACACACATCCAACTCCATATGTAACAATGTATTGTATGTAATGAAAAAAGCAGGACAGATCCAATCGAGACAATTTGCTTCCAATCAGTTTACTCTTGATCATGAATTATTCTCGATAATGATTTGTGTTATGAACAGTGCTATTAAGCATTACCTGCTCAACAATATCTCTCAATGACGCCCAGTTTGGGTTCCTCCAGGTCACTCAGCTCCTGACCTCATTACAGCCTTGGTTCAAACATGGATAAAACAGCTGAAAAGCAGAGGTGAGGCTTCAGGGGAGGTGATGGCTGAGTTGCATTATTGTTGCACTGTTAATGCAGGGACCCTGGAAATGCTCTGGGAACCTGAATTCGATCTGTCAGGTAGGTGGTGGAAACACGTGACTCCAGACTAACAGCAATGTAGCTCACTTGGAACTGCCCTCTGGGTCGAGGCAGTGATGCCCTTATCTCTGGAATTAATTTTTAAAAATGAGGTGAGAGTGACAGCTCTTGGCATCAAAGCCACATTCCACTGAGTGTGGCATCACAGAACCTGAGCAAAACTAGAATCAATTAGTATCGAGTACAAACTCTCCAAATAGCTGTCATGCCTGACACAGAGGAGATAATCGTGGTTGTTGGAGGTCAGTAAACTCAGTTCCAGGACATCACTTCAGGAGTTCCTCAGGGTGATGTTCTCAGCCCAACCATCTTCAGCTGCTTCATTAATTTCTTACACCCTATGACAAGGTCAGAATTGGAGATGCTCGCTGATAATTGCATGATGTTCAGCACAATTCACACCTCCTCAGATACTGAAGCTGCCCATCAGCAAATGTAACAGTCTGTAGTCTTGGGCTGACAAGTAGCAAGTAACATTCGTGCCATACATGGAAGGCAATGCTTATCAACAATAAGAGACAACCGAACAATCGCCCCTTGGCATTCAGTGATAGCACCATCACTATCAACATCCTGAGTGTTATCTTTGGTCAGAAATTTAGCTGGACTCACCATATAAACACAGAGCCTCCAAGAAGAGGTTAGAAGCGAGCAATACAATGGCAAATAACTCAAGTCCTCATTCCAACAGCCTTTCCATCATCTTCATGGAATAGCCCCCACTTTCCTGGCAATGCCAACAACACTCAAGAAGCTTGAGCATTGTTTCGGACAAAGCACCCACTTGATTGATTGCTCTGACATCCACAAGCATCCATTCTCTCCATCACTGATACCTCATTCCAGCAATGTGTGCTATCTGCAAGATGCACTGTGTAATTCACCGAAGTAACTCAGAGAGCATCTTAGTTCACCTCATTGATGTCTTTACAAAACATGATATAACCTCCCCATTTCATCACCAAATGAGGGAATTGATCAACCTCAAGTGTTCATTACTTTGACCCACAAGAAAGACAGAATACAGACACTTCTAATTCACAGCCTTGCACCCTGCATTCAATCATCAGCCAGATGATGGATTTTATCATTCCAAGTACAATTCAAATAAACTTAGTGAACAATTGTGGTGGTGCTGCTCCATTAAACATGGTTATGTTGTCCTTGATTATTTTTCAGTGAGGTTGTGAAATACACAGACTCTGAAAAGTCTAATTGAAGGGGTTTGGAGCCAATTTGATTATAGGTAACAGATACGGCCTCAGACAGAAGGCTTTCAAGTTTAAAAATAGAACTTGTGCAATGCGTTTTGCTTGCAAATCAATACAATGCAGGTTGCTAGCTGGTGAAGGAGAGTGCTCCAAAAGCTTATACTTTCAAATAAACCTGTCGGACTATAACCTGGTGATATGTCATTTTCTACTCTTGCAGTAAAGACCTAGCGACCAATTGCCCTCGTCTTCTTCCCTGCACGTGTCTATCTGCTTTCAGTGACTGCAGCAGAAAGACAATGGTGTCCTTTGAGTATCAATCCTTCCAAACCTCTACCAACATTTATATAGCGCTCTTCCTAATCTGTTTTTGTTTTCAACCCAAAGTTTATAATTTTATTTTTGCTTTGCTGTATTTTATCTATCAATCATTCTTTGTCCACTGATTCAACGTGCCCGAATCGCCTGTTACCTATTTTCCTCCCTACAACTCACAGCCACATGGGTTTGTGTTGTCAGTGAAGTCAGGAATGTGATATTTGGTTCCCTCAGCCCGATCATTTATATATATCGGGAATAAATTAGATATAAACACTGATCCTTCTGGGACCCTGCTAGTCACTGTCTGGCACTGTGGTAGGGAAGGAATGTTGGCAGAGTGGTTGGCACTGCTACCTCACAGAATCAGGGACTGGGGTTCAATTCCAGCTCTGTTTGGAGTTTGCACATTCTCTGTGTCTGTCTGGGCTTTCTCTGGGTGCTCTGGTTTCCTCCCACAAAGTGTGGAAGTTAAATGCCATGCTAAATGGCCCCTTAGAATGCAGTGATATGCAGGCTAGGTAGTTTACCTGCACTAAATGTGGGGTTATGGGTCAAGTATGGGACGCTCATTGCAAGTGTCAGTGCAGATTCGATTGGCCTCTGACTACACTGTAGCAATACTATAAGACATGATAAATGGGCTACATTATCCCCATTCTCTGTTTCCTGAAACATCGATTTCTCTGCTCCTCGGATGCTGCCTGACCTCCTGTGCTGTTCCGCGCCATATTTTTTGACTCCACAGCTCCCTGCCCAGCAAGTGCCAGAGACCAGGTTCTGGCCCTGGAGAGATAGCAGGCCTCACTCCGGCCACCACTGCTTCTAATAACCACCCCTCAAAAACGCTGCAGCTTTCCAACAATATTTAAAGATGAACAAATGAAACGATAAAGAAAAATACTAAAAAGAGAGAGACACAGACAGAGAGAGACAGAAGAATATGGCTGGCCTGGAGCTTACTGTCTCAGAGCCCGTCCCACAGCCTACGATGCTGTCGCTATCATCTTGCATTCTGAGCAGTTCATCTTGTTAATGTTTCCCATGTTGAAAATTATGCATCATTATTGATGGGACTTAATGCGTAGAATGGACAGAGTGTCATATAAGTGCACTGATTTTTCCAGGGTCATGTCCAACATTCTCAATGCTGTTGCGACCGGAGTCATCTGGACCAAGGGAGAACATGTGTTCACATTCCTCAGATGTCTTCTTGATGGGAGTCCAGTGGAAAGGTACTTACTACAGCATCCTCCACATTCATATGTCCATTGTATTTGTGCACTCTTGCAATGTATTTGCTGGTCAATTTGGACTCCATAATGCAAGTATTAATGATTGGAGATTCGGCGATGGTGGTAACTTTAATTTCAATAGTTTGGGTGTGTATTTGCTTTTTATTCTACATTGCTTTCATTTTAGAGATGGCAATTTTCAAACTGTTACCTGATTCACATTTTCCTTGTCAGATGACACAAGAATTTTATGAAAATAAGGCGTGTCACTGTCTGGTTAAAATAAAACAGTAACGAGTGAAATGACCAGTGATCATCTCCACATTTTCTATTGCTGGGAAAAGAAGATGTACCATGGACAATTTTTGTCTTTCGATAAATTGTATATGTCTTTTCTTCAGGCGTATTTATTTGTTGCACATCTGACAATTTGATGCATGAAAATTCATTGGTGAAGAGGCTCAAAGTGAATTCTAACTGAACATGAGTCTGAGCAAATCATTATGGGATTCCGAATGCCAGATAATGTTAGAATCTAATGCGTTTCTACAACTGACTCAGGGCCTAAAATGTATCAGGAGAGTAATGCCTGCGATTGGACTCAGAATGAGAGTCTCGATTAGAGTGGTGCTGGAAAAGCACAGCAGTTCAGGTAGCATCCGAGGAGCAGTAAAATCGACGTTTCGGACAAAAGCCCTTCATAATGAGAGTCAGTGTGAGTTTATTTCTGTTTGAGGTCACTCTTCCACAGATTAGATTTCTGTTGTTGTTGTTGTTGTGTGGACAGGATGTACTTGGCCAATGTTCCAACATGGTCCAATATGTCTGAGCATTGCTTCGGTTCGAGAACATGTTGGCTCCATCTACAGCTCCATGTACAGCTAATTGTTCCACATCGGCTCACGGTGTTACTGTTCATGTGCTGTTGTTGGATACAATGCCTTCATATGTGATTTGTTGTCATATGAAATTTGAATTCGGTTGAGATTCACATATAGACTGCTGGGAGACACAGGATTTGGCAGAAATCGTTCATAAATTGAAGAAACAAGTTGAAATAGTGTAATCGGTTGAAGGAATTACAAGTAAATGACTGTTTCACCTCGAATTCTATATGCCCCTGGCTTGTTTCGAAGGAAAAGCAAGATTGAACTTTCAATTTCCTACCCTTGCATGGAACTTTGATGTTTGGACTGCAGTGGTTGCTGGCTGGAACTACTCTATCATAGAATCCCTATGGTGTGGAAGCAGGACATTTAGCCCAAGACCACACTGACCCCCGAAGAGTATCCCCACCCGTTTAGTTTACATTAACCTCTGACTCCTATGATGCCATCAGTAACATTCCAAAGTCTAAATGCTCGGATTGAAATATCACTTCATTCAATACGAGAGGGATCGTATTGTTGAAGAGGAGAGTGTGAAACGGACTGGTAAGCTAGAAGAGATACTTGTTAGGAAGAAAGATGTGTTGGACATTTTGAACAACTTGAGGATAGACAAGTCCCCCGGACCTGACGGGATATATCCTAGGATTATGTGGGAAGCGAGAGAGGAAATTGCAGTACCGTTGGCAATGATCTTTTCGTCTTCACTGTCAACGGGGGTGGTACCAGGGGATTGGAGAGTAGCGAATGTTGTGCCCTTGTTCAAAAAGGGAATAGGGATAACCCCGGAATTACAGGCCAGTTAGTCTTACTTCTGTGGTAGGCAAAGTAATGGAAAGGGTACTGAGGGATAGGATTTATGAGTATCTGGAAAGACACTGCTTGATTAGGGACAGCCAGCACGGATTTGTGAAGGGTAGGTCTTGCCTTACAAGTCTTATTGAATTCTTTGAGGAGGTGACCAAGCATGTGGATGAGGGTAGAGCAGTGGAGTAGTGTACATGGATTTTAGTAAGGCATTTGATAAGGTTCCCCATGGTAGGCTTATGCAGAAAGTCAGGAGGCATGGGATAGAGGGAAACTTGGCCAATTGGATTGAAAACTGGCTAACTGGTCGAAGTCAGAGTGTGGTGCTGGATGGTAAATATTCAGCCTGGAGCCCGGTTACAAGTGGAGTTCCGCAGGGATCAGTTCTGGGTCCTCTGCTGTTTGTAATTTTTATTAATGACTTGGATGAGGGAGTCGAAGGGTGGGTCAGTAAATTTGCAGATGACACGAAGATTGGTGGAGTTGTGGACAGTGAGGAGGGCTGTTGTCGTTTGCAAAGGGACTTAGATATGATGCAGAGCTGGGCTGAGGAGTGGCAGATGGAGTTCAACCCTGCCAAGTGTGAGGTTGTCCATTTTGGAAGAACAAATAAGAATGCGGAATACAGGGTTAACGGTAGAGTTCTTAGTCAGGTGGAGGAACAGAGGGATCTTGGGGTCTATGTACATAGATCTTTGAAAGTTGCCACTCAGGTGGATAGAGCTTGTAAGAAGGCCTATGGTGTATTAGCGTTCATTAGCAGAGGGATTGAATTCAAGAGTCGTGAAGTGATGTTGCAGCTGTACAGGACTTTGGTTAGGCCACATTTGGAGTACTGTGTGCAGTTCTGGTCGCCTCACTTTAGGAAAGATGTGGAAGCTTTGGAGAGGGTGCAGAGAAGATTTACCAGGATGTTGCCTGGAATGGAGAATAGGACGTACGAGGACAGGTTGAGAGTTCTCGGCCTTTTCTCGTTGGAACGGCGAAGGATGAGGGATGACTTGATAGAGGTTTATAAGATGATCAGAGGAATAGATAGAGTAGACAGTCAGAAACTTTTCCCCCGCGTACAACAGAGTATTACAAGGGGACATAAATTTAAGGTGAAGGGTGGAAGGTATAGGGGAGATGTCAGGGGTGGGTTCTTTACCCAGAGAGTGGTGGGGGCATGGAATGAGCTGCCCATGGGAGTGGTAGAGTCAGAATCATTGACGACCTTTAAGCGGCAACTGGATAGGTACATGGATGGGTGCTTAATCTAGGATAGATGTTCGGCACAACATCGTGGGCCGAAGGGCCTGTTCTGTGCTGTATTGTTCTATGTTCTATGTTCTATGTTCCCCAATGGCCCTGAGAACTGCATTGATGTTGCATCATCAGCATGACATTGAAAATTTTTAAAATCCTTTCAATATACAGTTCAGTTGTTGGTCCATTTGTAATAATCCCTTCACAAGCTCTGACCAGGTATTAGGCTATAACAAGCCTCTCGTCATTCCAAGTCGTCGTGTCACTTTTCTCGCGCTCTCCCCAGTGGGAGTATTTGTAAGAGCGCGAGAGACAGTTGTGGAGATAACAGTCATTTCTTCATCCTGGAAGGGACAGGAGAAGATGAAAAGTGTCATGGCAGAGTATCCTTAGATATGATGTAAAGTTCAATCCCTTTGGAGGATATCGCGCGAATCGCAGTGTCATAGAATCATACAGTTCAGAAGAGTGTGATGATGCTGTCACTTTAAAAAGGTTATTTTGTCCTTGGTGTTTTTGAAGAGAGATTGCAAAGGCAGATTGTAAACGACTCTAGTTTAATAATGGAAGGGGAGTGGCCAGTTCTCACAGTTCAAGTTGATCCAAGTTTGCTTTTAGCTGTAGCAGTCACAAGATGTGTCAATCTAGGGGAGTTACAAGCTTCAGTGAAGAATTACTCCGACTTTCTATTGCGAGCTCTCTCTTGATACTGCTCCCTGCTGCTTGTATGAATCTTTACATTTATCTTTTTTTTCTCAAGTGGTGTGTTTATGGGATATTATTAGAACAGTTAATTTGTGATAGTTACTGTATCACATTGGTTAAAATTTCCAATAATTAAGTTATTCTAAATTCTACTTTCTTTTGTTCGTGCTTCAACTGTAGTGTTTAAATAAATGCTGTTTTGCTTAAAGATGAGTGTTTTGTCCAGCTGCATTACACCTGGAACACCCACTTCACATCTGTCATTAAAATTAGGAAAAGTTAGGTTAGTTAGGCTATCTTCGTGAAGTATTTTGATGGGGTTTGGCCTAATCCATAACAAAAGGCTCTTCAGCCCATTGTTTGTGTACCCCCAAAATATACTCAATGTATACGTGTCCTACTTCCTGCACTAATGTCAAAGCCTGGAAAGACATGAGGTGTGCTAAATGAAGCATGTTTTAAACACTGTGAGGTTTCCACCTCAGCTATCTTCCTCAGCAGTATGTTCCAGGCTACCGTTATATCCTGGGAAATCTTTCTGTATAAATCCTATCTAAAGCTATTGCCATTTATATTAAACTTCACTTAAATGTTGACCTTCGATTAAGAATCACAGCTACATTCTGCTTAAGCTGTCCATGTTCCTTATAAGCATATATCAGTTTCATAGAATAATTCAGTACAAAAAAAGTACTTTAACACATTGAGGCTGGACCACAACAAATGTATGATTTATTAGAATATATGAATGGCTGATAATTTTGCATCATTGTTAGCAATGGGTGAGGTCCTGGAAGGCTGGACATAGTGAATGTTGTGCCCTTATTCAAGAAGAGCTACAAAGAAAAACCTGGGACCTATAGATCAGTAAGCATAACATCTGTGTTCGCTAAGAAATTTGAGAAGACCCTGAGAAAAGATACGCATGCATTTGGAAAGACAGAGTTTGATTAGGAGTAATCAGCATGGCTTTGTTCATGGGAGATCATGCCTCACAAATTTATTAGAGTCCTTTCGTGAAATGACTAGGAAGGTTGATGAGAGCAAAGTGGTAGACATAGTCTCTGTGAATTTCAGTAAGGCCTTTGATAAGGTTCCACATGGTAAGCTGCTCTGGAAGGAATGGAATCCAGGGGAAACTGGAAAATTGGACACACAATTGGCTTGATGGTAGGAAGCAGAGCGTAATAGTGGAAGGATGCTTTTTGGACTGGAGGGCTGTGACTAGTGGAGTGCCTCAGGCGTTGTTGCCGAGCCTATTGAATTTTGTTATCTATAATTAATTATTTGGATGAAGATATACAAGGCATGATTTGGAAGTTTGTAGATAACAATAAAATAGGTGGCATGCTGGACAGTGAAGAAGGTTCTCGGATATTGCAAAAGGACCTTGATCATCTGGGGAAGTGGGCCGGGAAATGGCAAATGGATTTCGGTATAGATAAGTGTGAGGCCTTGCATTTTGGAAAATCAAATCAAGGTAGGAGCTTCATGGTGAATGGTAGGGCCTTAAGAAGTGTAGAAAAACAGAAGGACCTTGGAGTTCAGGTGCACAGTTCTCTGGAAGTGGAGTCACAGGCAGATAGGGCAGTTAAAAAAGGCTTTTGACACACTATCTTTCATCAGTCAAGACACTGACGATAGAAGTTGGGGAGTTATGTTGCAGTTGTAATGGATGTTGGTGAGGCCACACTTTGAGTATTGTGTTCTGTTTGGCCACAATCTGCAGGAAGGATCTTATTTAACAGGAAAGAGTACAGAAGAAATTTTCAAGGATGTTGCCAGAACTCAAGGGTCTGAGTGATAAGGAGAGGTTGGACAAGCTAGGACTTTTTTCTTTAAAGCATAGGAGTGATGGGAGATGTTATAGAGGTTTATTAAATCATGACAGGTAATAATAGGATGACTGCAATAAGTCTTTTTCCCCGGGTTGGGGAATCGAGGACTAGAGGGCATCAGTTTAAGGTTAGAGGGGAAAGAATAAAAGGGAACCTGAGGAGCAACATTTTTGCGCAGAAGGTAGTATGCATATGTAATGAGCTGCGATAGGAAGTGGTTGGGGCAGGTGCATGAACGAAATTTAAAAGGCATTTGGACAAATTCCTGGATAGGAAAGGATTAAAAGGATATCAACCAAGTGCAGGGAAATGGGGTTAGAGTGGATGGACAGTTGGGTTGGCATGGACCAGTTTGGACCAAAGGGCCTGTCCCTATGCTGCAGGACTCTATGACTCTAATTGGACAAATAAATGGATAGGAAAAGTTGAGAAGGATATGGGCTCCATGTAAGAAAATGGGGTTAGTGTGATTGGATATTTTTGTCCACATGGGCCAGTTTTGGCCAAAGGACCTTTCTCTATGACTCTATGACTTATGACTCAACGACTACCCACAGTAGGACCATTCTGCTGCAATAGATCTGTAGCCTCCAAGTACTCTGTCAATTACTCCATCAGGTTCTTCCTCAAAATTTTCTCCTCCAAAGAAAACAACTGTAGGTTGTCCAGTCTCTCAGCAGAGCTGAGGTAATCCATTGGAGGCAAAGTCCTTCTGAATCTCCTTTGCACACCTCTCCAGCACAACCAGATCCTTACAACAATGTGGTAACCATACTGCACACAGTAAGCTGGCCACTCTTTTGATGGCATGGCGTTGTTTGGGAAGCCTGGAACAGAACACTCGCCATGGCATGGCCTGGGCTGGGATCACAAGGTTTCGGAGGGTTGCTGAACTTGCAATCACAAGGGTTCGGAGGGTTGCTGAACCTGATGAGGCGACTGCGCTCTGAAAGCTGGTGATTTCGCGTGTACCTGTTGGATTAGCACCTGGTATATCATGTTACTTCTGACTTTTTTTCATTTTTGGACATTTCACCACTTTCAAGGTACAATTTCTTCATATTGCCCGTACAATTTCTCACCTGTAATGTTACACCACCTTCATGTGTTTGGTAACGTTCATTGCTTTAATTGTGTCAATTTCCGATTTGTAAAAACATCGTATGATGTTGTTGCAGTTACCATAATGTCTGAACATGTAATATTAATTCTGTCAGTGTGGTTGAACGTGAGGACAACACACAGTGTAATTGCAACAGCATTTGTGTGATTGATAAAGTTGTTTTTGGTGAGGTACCAGGAATTTAATTTGTTGTGATCATCAATGAATTGTAGACAGATGTTGTTCTTGCTGAATTATCACCATGTGGGTGGAATTTCATTATGTAATTTTCACTGTGGCTAAAATGTCATATTGGTTCAGGTTGTACATGTAAATTTATTTTGCAGTTAACTTTGACAGAGAATAATTCTCTGAATTGATTCATTAATTGGACAAGATGTATCCTTGAATACCTTTTGTAATGAAAGTCGTGAAATTATTGATTTGGAGGACAATGTTAAGTGTTCAAAGCTTGACCGAATTGTAACAGCACAGAATCGTTATGATGTGGAAAGGGACCATTCGACCCGTCGAGCCCCCATTGGCTAATCAAACAAGCATCATTGCCGAGCATCAATCTCCGTCTTTTCATCCATCCCGTTGCATATCACTCCTATCTGCATATTCATTCAGTGCTGTCTTGAATATAAACATTGCATTTGCCTTTTTCACATTGCAAGGAAATTCATTATATATCCTTAGATTTCAACTCATCCCTGCTTTTTTGTGCACATCACTTTAAATCTCTAGTCTCTGGTTCCTCTTGCAGTATGAGCAGGAACAACTTCTCCCTAGACACTCTATTCAATCCATTCATGATTTTGAAAACCTCAACCAAATCTCCTCTTAATATTCTTCTGTCCAAGCAAAATAATCCCAACTTCTTTCAAAGTATTCTCATAACCTGATGCAAATCAATGGCTCCCAGCATGGCCGAAGGTATGTCATGGTTAAGTCTGTAGTTGAAGCTGCCAAGTCATAAACAATGAAGTGAGCAAATTTTCCATTGTATCCTGTGCAAATATCCTCCACAAAATTGGAAGAATACTAAATCACTTTCATTTATTTTGGGATATTTATGCGCAAGGTGAATGGAAACATTTTCAAGGCAGAGCAGTTAATTGAAGGACACACTGATACAGTCTGTGAAGAGTAATCTCATACTTCTTCATTTCCAAACCTATGTTGCCTTGTTTCCTGTTACCTTGTTCCAGTATTTTCTACATTTCATGTGACTGAAATGTCTTAACACGATGTTAGTTTCTGTGTTTCTCTTCTCTATAAAGTTTCTTCAGAATACTTCAGTTTTTTACTCTATCGAAATGCTTTATTATTCATCTGGTCAGCTGTATAAGGCTATAAGTTAAACATCTTCAATTTACGAAACATTTCAGAGACAGGGTGATTGATTCTCGAAGTCAAAATCGCAGCCCCTTTACATTCTCTCCATCTCTTTCCATTGTAACTAACCTGACAGTGATTGTGATCTTATCTTGAAGGAGATGCGTCTCTCCACAAATATCATATATTTCTTGTCTCTATGGCAGCAGCATCTGGCCGTGGTCACGGTTGTGAGATTAAACCGCATTGCTGTGATCTATTTCCAATTCAGTTTCCTGTCTCTCTCTCACTGTATGCAGTGTTCGCAACACATTAAGTTTTGCATCCATTGATAGTTCTGTCTGGTTAATGGCCACTTTCACCTTTGACTGACTCATGGCCATATGTTGTCAAAGGTGAAATTAAAATATGACACGAAAGATTGCGTTGTGGGTCATAGGACTGGTATGTGCATTTTCCTTCATGAAAAATATATCAATGTATTTCCATCATAAACTTATATACGTAATTGTCAAAATGCCATGGTTCTGTGGCCTAAAACCGGACTCTTATACTGCACTGGCATGGGCTGTATATGACTGGATTCATTCCATTTTGACTCCATGTCTTCCTTTCATTCTGATATTACTGCTCAATGTTTTGACTGTCGGGCATATTTTTGCAGCCAAACGAGTCCGTAGGAGACTCCGGGCTCAGGGAAATGGAGAGACTCAGAGTGACCCAAAGATGGAGAAGCGAAGAAAGTCCATTGCTTTACTCTTTGGCATCTCAGGAACATTCATCCTATTATATTTGTTGCATTTTGTGATGATATTTTATGTTTGAATTGTGAATATTCCTTATTCCTCTCGGTCTGATATCAGCAAACCGATATTTATTGTGCAACAAAGTGGATACATGCTTCAGTTATTGAACTCCTGCATTAATCCATTTACTATGCAGGGACCTAGAGTAAAATCAGAGAGCAGATAAAAAATGGTGTGAAATATCCATGCAGTGTATTTGCTAAAATATTAAAAATTCAAAATGAAGGAATTTAACATGATTCATATCGCCGCATACTCTCTTATTGCCCCCTTTTATCAGAAACAATTGTTCCATAAGAGTACCTTTGAAATCTTTAGCTAACGCTTGTAGAATGTGTAATGAGTAAGTATTTACCTTGCAAAGCATTCTGTAAATTCCCACTATATATTACATGTTGCTCACTATAATCCATTTACACTTGGCTGGAGGACAGTGAATTGTGCAGAATTAGACTGTGGTGACTTAGCGTTCATGTCCTGTGTACAGGTTTGGATCTCACACCTTAAAAATGTTTGTACTTGACTTTTGGATGGCACATCCAAAGTTAATAAAATGACCGCAGCTGTTCAAGCATGCAGTGTCGTGATGCTTTCTTCTTTTTCATTCAATTCCACCAGCCCCAAAAAAATTATCCTGGATGGTTAAAATCAAATCGGACAAAATGAGGACTGCAGATGCTGGAGATCAGAGTTGAGAGCATAGTGCTGGAATGCTACCTGACCTGCTGTACTTTTCCAGCACCGCATTCGCATCTCAAAAATTTATCCAACAAGTAACCTCCTCATATCAACTATTATTTATCGCCAGACATTGCATTTGGTGTGCTGTGCTAAGTGACTAAAAGATGTGATGAATCCAGTACTGCTGCATGTATCCAGTAGTCACTGACTTCTAATGACTCTTCTAAAGGGATTTTGACTCGCTCTGAGATCAAAATAGGCGTCCATCCTGGGGACCTCAAGACTGAATGGCAGCCAGCAACTCAGGGTGGGAGCCAGTGTCTAGTTGAGTTCCGCAAGTGTCAGTGATAGGGCCACAACTTTTCAATTTATGCATTATTGATCTGGATGAAGGAGTTGAAGGCATTCTGGTTACATTTGCAGATTGTACAATGATAGATGGAGGGGCAGATAGCATTGAGGAGTCAGGGAGGCTGCAAAAGCATTTTGACACATAAGGAGAGTGGGCAAAGTAGTGGCAGATGGAATAAAATGTGGGAAGGTGTGAGGTCATGCACCTTGGTGGAGTGACTAGAGGTGTGGAGTATTTTCCATATGGGTTAAAAATTCAGAAATCTGAAGTAAAAAGTGACTTCGGACTCCGAGTTCAGGTTTCACTTAAGATAAACTTTCATATTGAGTCAGTAAATACAATGTTGTCATTCCCCTCGAGAAAACTTGAATATAAAACCAAGGATACTTCTGAACCTTTGTAAAGCTCTGGTGAGACCACAGTTCGAGTATTGTGATTAATTTTGGACCCCATACCTCTCGAAGGATGCGCTGGCCCTGGAGCGCATCCAGGGAACGTTAAAGAAAATGATTCCAGAAATGAAAAGCTTAACATATGAGAAATGTTTGTGTCGATACTTATTGTAGTTCAGAAGGATAAAGGGTACCGACTTGATACTTACAGAAAATTGAATGGCCTGGAGAGAGCAGACTGGAATGCCTGTATTGACGTAGTATGGCCAGCAGATTGGAAAGCTGAAGCAAAGCGCAACAGGCAGGCACACTGACTAATAAATATTGTCCTATAACTGATAACTGTGAAGAATTAGTGTCAACTTATACATGAGATATATGGAAAGTACAAGATTTTTTGAGACAAAAATAAGGGTCGATGTACACATGAGATTGACCTATACGCAGGTATATATGGTACATTTAAAATAGAAATAGACAGGTTCTTGATTGTCAAGGGTATCAAATGTTCCAGGGAGAAAGAGGAAGAATAGGAGTTGAAGAAAATATCAGCCATGGTGGAACAAACTTGATGGGCCAAGTGGCCTCATTTCTGCACGTATATCTTGTGCTCTTATGTAATACTGAACTAACAGAATACTGAGTTTGTATTGAATCTGATACACCACATTGGGATGATCTACTAGATCACAGTTCATCAGCTTAGTGTACGAAACCAAGCACTCTGTACCCAGCTGTGACTTCACCAACCAAGTCACCTCCCCATCTCCACATGTTCAGGATAAGTGAATCATGGAATAAGATGCTGCGAGAAAGCATGTCACTGTCTGTCCATTTAACCATATCCAAGAGTTTAAGGGCTGAACACAAAACAATTTAATAGATCTTCAAATATGAATTATTCATTCAATTGGTCTAGTTTCTCTCCACATACATATTGGCTAGTACAGCATCTGAAGATGCGTACCCTCTGACACAGCTCAGTGACAGCCAATCAGCATGATGAAAATCACAAGGTCAATGCTGACTATCCACTTCCTAAGGTTATTCAGTTCCAGTCAATAATCACACTGTATTCCGGAGATGAATGAAAACCATCCCTCCCTGCAGCAGTTGGACACTGGACACATTGCACACAGCAGAACAAACATATCCAAGTTCATGTGTGATTTATATTTGGAAAGATTTTACACAGACAGCAGTTTGTTTGAAAATATTCTGATCCAGAATCAGAAATCTGACTGATCCTGAAACTTTACTTTTATACACAGCATTGAGAGTCCGGCAGATCACTTAGACAAATTGAGAACAGTGGTAGATATCACAGAAACAAAGTTGACAATCAACTTATGAATGTGTGAATCAGTGTTTCTATATTTAATGTCACTGTAATACAATATAATGACCGGGAACAATGAGCAGAATGTTTCCATGGAGCACAATGTTAATGTCAGGAGAAAATGAATCCAGAAATTTCTGTGAATGTTCACAGAACATGGAGACAAAGACAGGGAGGTGTTAGTGCGGACTGCAGATGCTGGAGATCAGAGCAGAAGAGTATAGTGCTGGAAATGCACAGCCAGTCAGACAGCATCCGAGGAGCAGGACAATCGATGTTTCGAGCTTAAGCTCTTCATTAGGAGTGAGGCATGTAGCCTTAGGGGGCTGAGAGATGAATGGAGGAGAGTGGCGTGGCAGGTGGGGCTGGGGGGAAGGTATCTGGGAATACGATAGATCGATGAAAGTAGGGGTGAAGGTGATAGGCCAGAGAGGAGGCTGGAGCTGATAGGAAGGAAGATGGACAGGTAGGACAGTTTAAGAGGGCAATGCTGAGTTGGAAGGTTGGATCTTAGATAAGGTGGGAGGAAAGGAAATAAGGAAACTGTGAAATCCACACTGATCCTGTGTGTTTAGAGTGTCCCAAGGAGGAAGATGAGGCGTTCCTCCTCCAGGCATCTGGTGGTTACGGTTTGACGGTGGAAGAGTCTCAGGACCTGCATGGCCTTGATGGAGTGGGAAGGGGAAATACTGTTCAGATATAGGGAACAGGTTGTTTGGTTTCAGAGAACATATTGTATTCCCAGCTACCTTTCCCCCACCTCACCTGCCGATCACCCTCCAAGCATCTCTCCGAGCCAACATACCCCACCGCCCTGTAGCTGAACACTTTAACTTCCCTTCCACTCCACCAAGGATATGTGGGACCTGAGCCTCTTTCATCACCAAGCCCAAACCACCCGACGCCTGGAGGAGGAATGCCTCTTCTTCCCGCCTTGGGACCCTGCGTTCCCATGGGATCAATGTGGATTTCACCAGTTTCCTCATTTCACCTCCCCCCCCACATTATCCAAGATCCAACCTTCCAACTTAGCACTGCTCTCTTAAACTGTCCTACCTGTCCTCTTCCTTCCGACCTATCTGCTCCACCCTCCTCTCCAACCGATCATCCTCACCCCCATCTTCATCTATCTATTGCATTCACAGCTAAGTTCTCCCAGCCACACTCCCCCTCTACTCCCTCCTCCATCCTTTAGCCTCTCAGCCCCCTTCGGCCACTAACCACATTCCTGATGAAGAGCTTATGCTCGAAATGTCAAAGCTCCTGCTTTTTGGATGCTGCCTGACCAGCTGTGCTTTTCCAGCACCACACTCTTCAACATTGATACAAAGACACCTGATTACATGACAAATTATAGGCAATTCCAGAATTGAAAACTCATTTCAAGAATATCTATCCTGATTACAACATTCATTCTGTAAGAAGCCATTTGGGTTCCTTTTTTGAAGAAAGTCCACCTTGTTTACTTAGTTTATATTATCTGTGACACATGAACAAGAGCACTGTGGATGCTCTTATAGATAGTACTGGGGGTTGTGGGTAATACATGTTCACCAATATCAAAAGGACAAAGACGATTACAAAAGTAATTCATTCTCTGAGTACAGGCATTGTGAGCTGGATTCATCTCTCAGGCAGCAGATTTCCTTCATGATAATGCTCATTCATTACTACTGATCAAGTTGCTCAGGTTCTAAAGGACAGAGCTGTTAGACTAGGTCTGCGGTCGGTGGTGTGTGAGAACTAACAAGAGGGAAAAACAGACTGAACCTCATTCTAATCAATCTGCTGGCTGTCCATGACAGTGTCAGTAAGAGTGACCATCAGTTCTTGAGAAGCCAAAGTCCTGCCCTCACATTAACAATACCCTCCATCACATTGAAAAACCATGTCAATTAGGGCAGATTTCAAATAATTCTACCAACTCATTACCAGCATTCATGAGGTGCTATGGGCCATCAACAGCAACAATCTGTCCTCCAGCACAATCTGTAACCTGCCATTTCACCAAAGTCAGGACCAACTCTAGTTCACTGGAGAATGCAGCTTGGAATGCCAGGTGCAGAGCCAGGCATACCTAAAAATGATGTGTCAACCTGGAGTAGCAACCAGACACGACTCCTTCCATTCTAAACAGCGGAAGAGCTAAGCAATCCCCCACTACCAATAGATCAGATCAAAGTTTTGCAGTTCTATCACATCCAGTCGTGAATGGTGGTGGGCAATGAAACAACTCGCTGGAGTAGGAGGGTCCACATATATCCCGATCCTCGATGACAGAAGAGCCCAACACATCAGTAGAAGTGCAATGCGAAGCATTCACAGCCAGAAGTGCCAAGTAGCTTACCTATCTCAGCCTAATCCCGTGGTTCACACCATTACACATACCAATCTTCAACCAATTTGGCTCTCTATTCCATGTGACAACAAGAAATGATGGGTGCACTAGATGTTGCAAAATTCTGGTACCTGACATTCAGGCATTAGTACTGTGCTGCAGGACTTGCTGCTCCTCTAGACAAACTCTTCCAATAGTTGCAGTGCTGGCATCTGCTGAGAAATGAATAGCATTTGTGGATAACTGGAATGTCAGCAGAGCACCAGGTATACAAAGGGTAAACTTGAACAGGGAAAATTTCATTGTAGGTCTCTCAGCTGTAGGCTTTCAAATTCCTGTCCTAGTTAGCACCTTCATGTGATTTGACATGCTCTCTTAGAAGGCAGCACACATCTAACTACATACATAATACTCCTCCCCCTTATTTCAATACTCCTCTTAACTCTCTCTCTCCAATATATTACATATACAGTGATATAAATAGAGATTTTTGAGAAGATTTGTCGCTCAGGTTAAGAATATGGATGTAAGTTTGTTCACTAAGCTGGATGGTTTGTTTTCAGATGTTTCATCATTTTGACTGGGGAACACCATTAGAGTCTCTGGTGGTATGTCCTGCCTCTCTATTTATAGGTCTTGGTTTCTTAAGATGGTTGCTGTCATTTCTTGGTTTTTTAAGGGATGGTAGTAAGGTCTAAATTGATGAGTTTATTGATGAAGGCCTGAGGAATTCTCGTGTGTGTCTTTATTTCACTTAACCTAGGATGTGTGTATTGTCCCAATCAAATTGGTGTCCTTCTTTGTCTGTATGTATGGAAACTAGTGATAGTGGTCATATCTTTTGCTGGCTAGTTGGTGGTCATGTATCCTGGTGGCAAGTTTCCTTCTTGTTTATCTGATGTATTGTTTTTTTTTACAATTGTTGCATGGTATTTTGTAAATGACGTTAGTTTTGCTGGTAGTATCTAATGGATCCTTTAGGTTCATTAGTCGCTGTTAAGTGTGTTGGTAGGTTTGTGGTTTACCATGGTGCCAAAGGGTCTGAGTTGGTCTGGAAGTCTTTCTGATATACCTTTGATGTAAAGGTAATGTGGCTATAGTCTTTAGTTGTGTTGTGTCTGCTAGTTTGTTTGGGTTTGTGAGGATCGGCAGATTGTGTTTATTGGGTACCCATTTTTCTTCAAAACATTGTATTGGTAGTTCTCTTCTTCTGTTTGTAGTTCTTGCGTGCAGCAGTGTAACGTGGCTCATCGAAATAATATTTTGATGCAGTTCCATTTGTGGGTGTTGATATGGTTAGTCATGTAGTATATATGTCATGCATCCGCAATACAATACTAACTATTATATTACAGGCATTGTTCTGACATGAAAACGTCAGTAATATTGACGAAAAAATAGAAACAGAAAATGATGTATCCATAGTCTACATTCAGGTGATCAGTCTCTCAGGGGGTTGGCGATTCCTGGAAGAAGTTCTCTCCATGTTTCAGAAACCTTTTCTGGTGCAGTCTCAGGGGCTTCCAAAAGCCCCTGTTTTTCTGCAGATATGTCCCTCTTTGATTGGCTGCTATTAGCCTGTGACACTGCTGTTGTCCCGCCTTTGGGTATGGCCATCCTTGGTTCAGAGACACATGATTTGATTGACACCACTGGTTCCACTTGGTCCAGCTCTGTATTCGGAGGCCCTCTACTTGCTGCTAAGGTGTGGTGTTCAGCTGCTCCACATGTCTCCTCCACACCATTTAGTTCATAGACCATGGAAAAGTATGCCGACTTCCGTATTATCCTACTCTAAAATCTAACTAACTGGCATACTCTTCATTTACTATCATCCATGCGCCTATCCAAGAGTCACTTAATGTCCCTAATGTGTCTGACTCTACTACCACTGCTGGCAGTGCATTCCACACACCCACCAACTTCTGTGTAAAGAACCGATCTCTGACATCTCCCTAAATCTTCCTACAATCACCATAACATTATGCCTCTCATAATATCTATTTCCATCTCTGACTACCCACTCCACCTCTGCCTCTCATCATCTTGTCCACCTCTATCAAGTTACCTCTTATCCTTCTTCACTCCAATGATAAAATCCCCAGCTCCCTCAACCTTTCTTCATAAGACATGCTCTCCAGTTCAGGCAGCATTCTGGTAAATCTCCTCTGCACCCTCTCCAAAGTTTCCACATCCTATCTATTGCAGGTGACCAGAACTAAACAAGAAATTCCAGTGGATCTAACCAGGGCTCTATAGATCTGCAGCATAACCTCCCGTTCTTAAACTCAAAACCTCCTGCTAATGAAAGCCACACACTATATACCCTCTTAACATCCATATTAAAGTTGGGTGGCACCTTTGAGGAATATGTGGATGTGGATTCCAAGATCCCTCTCTTCCTCCACACTGCCAAGAACCCTGCCTTTAACCCTGTAATCTGCAGTCAAAGTTGACCTTCCAAAGTGAATTTCCTCACGCTTTTCCAGGTTGAACTCCATCTGCCACTTCCCAGCCCAGGATTTCACCTTCATCTGCAAAAAAACCCTGTATCAGCTACTCCTCCACTGGGATCCATTTATCACCAAATATATAATTCCGGGCCAAAACACTCACTCCACTCTGTGGAATACATAGGACCATGCAGTTCCCGCCCCTTCTGACTATCGGCCATTCTCGATCTCACACTCAACCACCGCTCTGGTCTCTGCTGGGTGTGGTAGCGATACTGAGCTGGACCAAGTTGAACCAGTGGTGTCAATCAAATGTGGTTTCTCAGCTGGTGGTAGAACATAAAGGACACCGGTGAGTGCTGCATTATTGCATGTGTCATGTTCCTGTAGATGCTGAGCCACCTTTAGAATTGTCATCCGAGCAAACCCTCCCCTTGAGAGGCCTTTAAGTCTGCTTGACGGTTTGTGTACAATTCTCCGCATGGCCATTTGTTGCAGGATGATGGGAGCTCGCCTCAATTGGCTGACGTAGTGACTTTTCACTTACTCCTTGAATCTGTAAACCATTGACACTTGTGAATTGTTTTGAAACTCCTGAACCTGGCAAATATTTTTTAGTTGGTGCATCATTGCTTCCGCTGATACTGACTTCATGGCTGCCATTTGCAGACAATTGGAGTGAGTATTTTGTGACCACAAGTAACATCTGTCCTTCTCCTGTCCTGTGAAATCAACACAAGTCCACTGCCATGATGATTGAGGCCATTCCCATGGGTGAAACAATGACAGTGCCAGCACCTTCCTTAATACTGCACAAAATTGGAATTACCCCCACTTTCTCCTCAAGTCATTGACTCCATCTTCTGCAAGCAAAAGAGGTTCCTGATCATTTCTTTCATCACCTGCACTGCACCGCAGCACCCTTGGATACGCTTGTTCCCAAACTATCATCTGAATGGGGAAGGGATAACAACTCACATTCCACACACGAAACGTCCATCTGATATGGACAGTTTCCCACCGACTGGACAGGCAAAGGCTTAGTTATGGGTGGTTTCTATGACAAGTTCTTCCTTCCAGGCCAAAGTCAATAGCACACTTCAAATCCTGATCATTCTGAGTAGCGTTCAACACTTGACTCACAAACACAAGTACCTTGTCTTCTGGGCTAAAGTATATAATTTTCAGGTTGCAGTCAAGAACATCCTCATTTCCTGGCTGTGGTATCCTTGATAAAGCATCTGCCTTGCCATTATTCTCTCACTATTGGTCCCTGATCTCACATGAATTAGCAGCATCCCTACAGGTGTCTTGCTGCCATGAATAGTATTCCTAAGTATGGACCAAAATGGAGTTAGTGCTCTGTGGTCTGTCAGCAGCATGCCATAAAGGACAGGACTGTACATCTTAACACCGTCACAATTCCCCAATCTTTCATTTTCTCCACTGGGGCATTATTAACCTCTGGTGAAGGCACCTTGATGACAACTTCCATATTTTCTTCAGTACTCTGTGTAGTCTCCCACCATCGGTTTAATGGTGAGATACTTGATGGAGTCATTAAAAAGAAAACTCACATTTTCCCCATTTTACCAGTAGGCCATGCTTCTGCAACCTTTTCAGGTTTCTTATAGGTTGCTCAAAATATTGTTTTCCGAGGATCCAATAACCAAACTTTCAGCCAAATAACGCTGGACACCCCGTTATTCCC
>NC_083433.1:30002041-30067305 GCF_020745735.1 Hemiscyllium ocellatum
AATTTGATGCATGAAAATTCATTGGTGAAGAGGCTCAAAGTGAATTCTAACTGAACATGAGTCTGAGCAAATCATTATGGGATTCCGAATGCCAGATAATGTTAGAATCTAATGCGTTTCTACAACTGACTCAGGGCCTAAAATGTATCAGAAGTAATCTGCGATTGGGACTCAGAATGAGAGTCTCGATTAGAGTGGTGCTGGAAAAGCACAGCAGTTCAGGTAGCATCCGAGGAGCAGTAAAATCGACGTTTCGGACAAAAGCCCTTCATAATGAGAGTCAGTGTGAGTTTTTATTTCTGTTTGAGTCACTCTTCCACAGATTAGATTTCTGTTGTTGTTGTTGTTGTGTGACAGGATGTACTTGGCCAATGTTCCAACATGGTCCATATTCTGAGCATTGCTTCGGTTCGAGAACATGTTGGCTCCATCTACAGCTCCATGTACAGCTAATTGTTCCACATCGGCTCACGGTGTTACTGTTCATGTGCTGTTGTTGGATACAATGCCTTCATATGTGATTTGTTGTCATATGAAATTTGAATTCGGTTGAGATTCACATATAGACTGCTGGGAGACACAGGAATTGGCAGAAATCGTTCATAAATTGAAGAAACAAGTTGAAATAGTGTAATCGGTTGAAGGAATACAAGTAAATGACTGTTTCACCTCGAATTCTATATGCCCCTGGCTTGTTTCGAAGGAAAAGCAAGATTGAACTTTCAATTTCCTACCCTTGCATGGAACTTTGATGTTTGGACTGCAGTGGTTGCTGGCTGGAACTACTCTATCATAGAATCCCTATGGTGTGGAAGCAGGACATTTAGCCCAAGACCACACTGACCCCCGAAGAGTATCCCCACCCGTTTAGTTTACATTAACCTCTGACTCCTATGATGCCATCAGTAACATTCCAAAGTCTAAATGCTCGGATTGAAATATCACTTCATTCAATACGAGAGGGATCGTATTGTTGAAGAGGAGAGTGTGAAACGGACTGGTAAGCTAGAAGAGATACTTGTTAGGAAGAAAGATGTGTTGGACATTTTGAACAACTTGAGGATAGACAAGTCCCCCGGACCTGACGGGATATATCCTAGGATTATGTGGGAAGCAAGAGAGGAAATTGCAGTACCGTTGGCAATGATCTTTTCGTCTTCACTGTCAACGGGGGTGGTACCAGGAGAGTAGCGAATGTTGTGCCCTTGTTCAAAAAAGGGAATAGGGATAACCCCGGGAATTACAGGCCAGTTAGTCTTACTTCTGTGGTAGGCAAAGTAATGGAAAGGGTACTGAGGGATAGGATTTATGAGTATCTGGAAAGACACTGCTTGATTAGGGACAGCCAGCACGGATTTGTGAAGGGTAGGTCTTGCCTTACAAGTCTTATTGAATTCTTTGAGGAGGTGACCAAGCATGTGGATGAGGGTAGAGCAGTGGATGTAGTGTACATGGATTTAGTAAGGCATTTGATAAGGTTCCCCATGGTAGGCTTATGCAGAAAGTCAGGAGGCATGGGATAGAGGGAAACTTGGCCAATTGGATTGAAAAACTGGCTAACTGGTCGAAGTCAGAGTGTGGTGCTGGATGGTAAATATTCAGCCTGGAGCCCAGTTACAAGTGGAGTTCCGCAGGGATCAGTTCTGGGTCCTCTGCTGTTTGTAATTTTTATTAATGACTTGGATGAGGGAGTCGAAGGGTGGGTCAGTAAATTTGCAGATGACACGAAGATCGGTGGAGTTGTGGACAGTGAGGAGGGCTGTTGTCGTTTGCAAAGGGACTTAGATATGATGCAGAGCTGGGCTGAGGAGTGGCAGATGGAGTTCAACCCTGCCAAGTGTGAGGTTGTCCATTTTGGAAGAACAAATAAGAATGCGGAATACAGGGTTAACGGTAGAGTTCTTAGTCAGGTGGAGGAACAGAGGGATCTTGGGGTCTATGTACATAGATCTTTGAAAGTTGCCACTCAGGTGGATAGAGCTTGTAAGAAGGCCTATGGTGTATTAGCGTTCATTAGCAGAGGGATTGAATTCAAGAGTCGTGAAGTGATGTTGCAGCTGTACAGGACTTTGGTTAGGCCACATTTGGAGTACTGTGTGCAGTTCTGGTCGCCTCACTTTAGGAAAGATGTGAAGCTTTGGAGAGGGTGCAGAGAAGATTTACCAGGATGTTGCCTGGAATGGAGAATAGGACGTACGAGGACAGGTTGAGAGTTCTCGGCCTTTTCTCGTTGGAACGGCGAAGGATGAGGGGTGACTTGATAGAGGTTTATAAGATGATCAGAGGAATAGATAGAGTAGACAGTCAGAAACTTTTCCCCGCGTACAACAGAGTATTACAAGGGGACATAAATTTAAGGTGAAGGTTGGAAGGTATAGGGGAGATGTCAGGGGTGGGTTCTTTACCCAGAGAGTGGTGGGGCATGGAATGAGCTGCCCGTGGGAGTGGTAGAGTCAGAATCATTGACGACTTTTAAGCGGCAACTGGATAGGTACATGGATGGGTGCTTAATCTAGGATAGATGTTCGGCACAACATCGTGGGCCGAAGGGCCTGTTCTGTGCTGTATTGTTCTATGTTCTATGTTCTAGTTCTATGTTCTATGTTCCCCAATGGCCCTGAGAACTGCATTGATGTTGCATCATCAGCATGACATTGAAAATTTTTAAAATCCTTTCAATATACAGTTCAGTTGTTGGTCCATTTGTAATAATCCCTTCACAAGCTCTGACCAGGTATTAGGCTATAACAAGCCTCTCGTCATTCCAAGTCGTCGTGTCACTTTTCTCGCGCTCTCCCCAGTGGGAGTATTTGTAAGAGCGCGAGAGACAGTTGTGGAGATAACAGTCATTTCTTCATCCTGGAAGGGACAGGAGAAGATGAAAAGTGTCATGGCAGAGTATCCTTAGATATGATGTAAAGTTCAATCCCTTTGGAGGATATCGCGCGAATCGCAGTGTCATAGAATCATACAGTTCAGAAGAGTGTGATGATGCTGTCACTTTAAAAAGGTTATTTTGTCCTTGGTGTTTTTGAAGAGAGATTGCAAAGGCAGATTGTAAACGACTCTAGTTTAATAATGGAAGGGGAGTGGCCAGTTCTCACAGTTCAAGTTGATCCAAGTTTGCTTTTAGCTGTAGCAGTCACAAGATGTGTCAATCTAGGGGAGTTACAAGCTTCAGTGAAGAATTACTCCGACTTTCTATTGCGAGCTCTCTCTTGATACTGCTCCCTGCTGCTTGTATGAATCTTTACATTTATCTTTTTTTTCTCAAGTGGTGTGTTTATGGGATATTATTAGAACAGTTAATTTGTGATAGTTACTGTATCACATTGGTTAAAATTTCCAATAATTAAGTTATTCTAAATTCTACTTTCTTTTGTTCGTGCTTCAACTGTAGTGTTTAAATAAATGCTGTTTTGCTTAAAGATGAGTGTTTTGTCCAGCTGCATTACACCTGGAACACCCACTTCACATCTGTCATTAAAATTAGGAAAAGTTAGGTTAGTTAGGCTATCTTCGTGAAGTATTTTGATGGGGTTTGGCCTAATCCATAACAAAAGGCTCTTCAGCCCATTGTTTGTGTACCCCCAAAATATACTCAATGTATACGTGTCCTACTTCCTGCACTAATGTCAAAGCCTGGAAAGACATGAGGTGTGCTAAATGAAGCATGTTTTAAACACTGTGAGGTTTCCACCTCAGCTATCTTCCTCAGCAGTATGTTCCAGGCTACCGTTATATCCTGGGAAATCTTTCTGTATAAATCCTATCTAAAGCTATTGCCATTTATATTAAACTTCACTTAAATGTTGACCTTCGATTAAGAATCACAGCTACATTCTGCTTAAGCTGTCCATGTTCCTTATAAGCATATATCAGTTTCATAGAATAATTCAGTACAAAAAAAGTACTTTAACACATTGAGGCTGGACCACAACAAATGTATGATTTATTAGAATATATGAATGGCTGATAATTTTGCATCATTGTTAGCAATGGGTGAGGTCCTGGAAGGCTGGACATAGTGAATGTTGTGCCCTTATTCAAGAAGAGCTACAAAGAAAAACCTGGGACCTATAGATCAGTAAGCATAACATCTGTGTTCGCTAAGAAATTTGAGAAGACCCTGAGAAAAGATACGCATGCATTTGGAAAGACAGAGTTTGATTAGGAGTAATCAGCATGGCTTTGTTCATGGGAGATCATGCCTCACAAATTTATTAGAGTCCTTTCGTGAAATGACTAGGAAGGTTGATGAGAGCAAAGTGGTAGACATAGTCTCTGTGAATTTCAGTAAGGCCTTTGATAAGGTTCCACATGGTAAGCTGCTCTGGAAGGGATGGAATCCAGGGGAAACTGGAAAATTGGACACACAATTGGCTTGATGGTAGGAAGCAGAGCGTAACAGTGGAGGATGCTTTTTGGACTGGAGGGCTGTGACTAGTGGAGTGCCTCAGGCGTTGTTGCCGAGCCTATTGAATTTTGTTATCTATAATTAATTATTTGGATGAAGATATACAAGGCATGATTTGGAAGTTTGTAGATGACAATAAAATAGGTGGCATGCTGGACAGTGAAGAAGGTTCTCGGATATTGCAAAAGGACCTTGATCATCTGGGGAAGTGGGCCGGGAAATGGCAAATGGATTTCGGTATAGATAAGTGTGAGGCCTTGCATTTTGGAAAATCAAATCAAGGTAGGAGCTTCATGGTGAATGGTAGGGCCTTAAGAAGTGTAGAAAAACAGAAGGACCTTGGAGTTCAGGTGCACAGTTCTCTGGAAGTGGAGTCACAGGCAGATAGGGCAGTTAAAAAAGGCTTTTGACACACTATCTTTCATCAGTCAAGACACTGACGATAGAAGTTGGGGAGTTATGTTGCAGTTGTAATGGATGTTGGTGAGGCCACACTTTGAGTATTGTGTTCTGTTTGGCCACAATCTGCAGGAAGGATCTTATTTAACAGGAAAGAGTACAGAAGAAATTTTCAAGGATGTTGCCAGAACTCAAGGGTCTGAGTGATAAGGAGAGGTTGGACAAGCTAGGACTTTTTTCTTTAAAGCATAGGAGTGATGGGAGATGTTATAGAGGTTTATTAAATCATGACAGGTAATAATAGGATGACTGCAATAAGTCTTTTTCCCCGGGTTGGGGAATCGAGGACTAGAGGGCATCAGTTTAAGGTTAGAGGGGAAAGAATAAAAGGGAACCTGAGGAGCAACATTTTTGCGCAGAAGGTAGTATGCATATGGAATGAGCTGCGATAGGAAGTGGTTGGGGCAGGTGCATGAACGAAATTTAAAAGGCATTTGGACAAATTCCTGGATAGGAAAGGATTAAAAGGATATCAACCAAGTGCAGGGAAATGGGGTTAGAGTGGATGGACAGTTGGGTTGGCATGGACCAGTTTGGGCCAAAGGGCCAGTCCCTATGCTGCAGGACTCTATGACTCTAATTGGACAAATAAATGGATAGGAAAAGTTGAGAAGGATATGGGCTCCATGTAAGAAAATGGGGTTAGTGTGATTGGATATTTTTGTCCACATGGGCCAGTTTTGGCCAAAGGACCTTTCTCTATGACTCTATGACTTATGACTCTACGACTACCCACAGTAGGACCATTCTGCTGTAATTGATCTGTAGCCTCCAAGTACTCTGTCAATTACTCCATCAGGTTCTTCCTCAAAATTTTCTACTCCAAAGAAAACAACTGTAGGTTGTCCAGTCTCTCAGCAGAGCTGAGGTAATCCATTGGAGGCAAAGTCCTTCTGAATCTCCTTTGCACACCTCTCCAGCACAACCAGATCCTTACAACAATGTGGTAACCATACTGCACACAGTAAGCTGGCCACTCTTTTGATGGCATGGCGTTGTTTGGGAAGCCTGGAACAGAACACTCGCCATGGCATGGCCTGGGCTGGGATCACAAGGTTTCGGAGGGTTGCTGAACTTGCAATCACAAGGGTTCGGAGGGTTGCTGAACCTGATGAGGCGACTGCGCTCTGAAAGCTGGTGATTTCGCGTGTACCTGTTGGATTAGCACCTGGTATATCATGTTACTTCTGACTTTTTTTCATTTTTGGACATTTCACCACTTTCAAGGTACAATTTCTTCATATTGCCCGTACAATTTCTCACCTGTAATGTTACACCACCTTCATGTGTTTGGTAACGTTCATTGCTTTAATTGTGTCAATTTCCCGATTTGTAAAAACATCGTATGATGTTGTTGCAGTTACCATAATGTCTGAACATGTAATATTAATTCTGTCAGTGTGGTTGAACGTGAGGACAACACACAGTGTAATTGCAACAGCATTTGTGTGATTGATAAAGTTGTTTTTGGTGAGGTACCAGGAATTTAATTTGTTGTGATCATCAATGAATTGTAGACAGATGTTGTTCTTGCTGAATTATCACCATGTGGGTGAAATTTCATTATGTAATTTTCACTGTGGCTAAAATGTCATATTGGTTCAGGTTGTACATGTAAATTTATTTTGCAGTTAACTTTGACAGAGAATAATTCTCTGAATTGATTCATTAATTGGACAAGATGTATCCTTGAATACCTTTTGTAATGAAAGTCGTGAAATTATTGATTTGGAGGACAATGTTAAGTGTTCAAAGCTTGACCGAATTGTAACAGCACAGAATCGTTATGATGTGGAAAGGGACCATTCGACCCGTCGAGCCCCCATTGGCTAATCAAACAAGCATCATTGCCGAGCATCAATCTCCGTCTTTTCATCCATCCCCTTGCATATCACTTCTATCTGCATATTCATTCAGTGCTGTCTTGAATATAAACATTGCATTTGCCTTTTTCACATTGCAAGGAAATTCATTATATATCCTTAGATTTCAACTCATCCCTGCTTTTTTGTGCACATCACTTTAAATCTCTAGTCTCTGGTTCCTCTTGCAGTATGAGCAGGAACAACTTCTCCCTAGACACTCTATTCAATCCATTCATGATTTTGAAAACCTCAACCAAATCTCCTCTTAATATTCTTCTGTCCAAGCAAAATAATCCCAACTTCTTTCAAAGTATTCTCATAACCTGATGCAAATCAATGGCTCCCAGCATGGCCGAAGGTATGTCATGGTTAAGTCTGTAGTTGAAGCTGCCAAGTGATAAACAATGAAGTGAGCAAATTTTCCATTGTATCCTGTGCAAATATCCTCCACAAAATTGGAAGAATACTAAATCACTTTCATTTATTTTGGGATATTTATGCGCAAGGTGAATGGAAACATTTTCAAGGCAGAGCAGTTAATTGAAGGACACACTGATACAGTCTGTGAAGAGTAATCTCATACTTCTTCATTTCCAAACCTATGTTGCCTTGTTTCCTGTTACCTTGTTCCAGTATTTTCTACATTTCATGTGACTGAAATGTCTTAACACGATGTTAGTTTCTGTGTTTCTCTTCTCTATAAAGTTTCTTCAGAATACTTCAGTTTTTTACTCTATCGAAATGCTTTATTATTCATCTGGTCAGCTGTATAAGGCTATAAGTTAAACATCTTCAATTTACGAAACATTTCAGAGACAGGGTGATTGATTCTCGAAGTCAAAATCGCAGCCCCTTTACATTCTCTCCATCTCTTTCCATTGTAACTAACCTGACAGTGATTGTGATCTTATCTTGAAGGAGATGCGTCTCTCCACAAATATCATATATTATCTTGTCTCTATGGCAGCAGCATCTGGCCGTGGTCACGGTTGTGAGATTAAACCGTATTGCTGTGATCTATTTCCAATTCAGTTTCCTGTCTCTCACACCTGTATGCAGTGTTCGCAACACATTAAGTTTTGCATCCATTGATAGTTCTGTCTGGTTAATGGCCACTTTCACCTTTGACCGACTCATGGCCATATGTTGTCAAAGGTGAAATTAAAATATGACACGAAGAAGATTGCGTTGTGGGTCATAGGACTGGTATGTGCATTTTCCTTCATGAAAAATATATCAATGTATTTCCATCATAAACTTATATACGTAATTGTCAAAATGCCATGGTTCTGTGGCCTAAAACCAGACTATTATACTGCACTGGCATGGGCTGTATATGACTGGATTCATTCCATTTTGACTCCATGTCTTCCTTTCATTCTGATATTACTGCTCAATGTTTTGACTGTCGGGCATATTTTTGCAGCCAATCGAGTCCGTAGGAGACTCCGGGCTCAGGGAAATGGAGAGACTCAGAGTGACCCAAAGATGGAGAAGCGAAGAAAGTCCATTGCTTTACTCTTTGGCATCTCAGGAACATTCATCCTATTATATTTGTTGCATTTTGTTATGATATTTTATGTTTGAATTGTGAATATTCCTTATTCCTCTCGGTCTGATATCGGCAAACCGATATTTATTGTGCAACAAAGTGGATACATGCTTCAGTTATTGAACTCCTGCATTAATCCATTTACTTATGCAGGGACCTAGAGTAAAATCAGAGAGCAGATAAAAAATGGTGTGAAATATCCATGCAGTGTATTTGCTAAAATATTTAAAAATTCAAAATGAAGGAATTTAACATGATTCATATCGCCGCATACTCTCTTATTGTCCCCTTTTATCGGAAACAATTGTTCCATAAGAGTACCTTTGAAATCTTTAGCTAACGCTTGTAGAATGTGTAATGAGTAAGTATTTACCTTGCAAAGCATTCTGTAAATTCCCAGCTATATTACATGTTGCTCACTATAATCCATTTACACTTGGCTGGAGGACAGTGAATTGTGCAGAATTAGACTGTGGTGACTTAGCGTTCATGTCCTGTGTACAGGTTTGGATCTCACACCTTAAAAATGTTTGTAATTGACTTTTGGATGGCACATCCAAAGTTAATAAAATGACCGCAGCTGTTCAAGCATGCAGTGTCGTGATGCTTTCTTTTTCATTCAATTCCACCAGCCCCAAAAAATTATCCTGGATGGTTAAAATCAAATCGGACAAAATGAGGACTGCAGATGCTGGAGATCAGAGTTGAGAGCATAGTGCTGGAATGCTACCTGACCTGCTGTACTTTTCCAGCACCGCATTCGCATCTCAAAAATTTATCCAACAAGTAACCTCCTCATATCAACTATTATTTATCGCCAGACATTGCATTTGGTGTGCTGTGCTAAGTGACTAAAAGATGTGATGAATCCAGTACTGCTGCATGTATCCAGTAGGCACTGACTTCTAATAACTCTTCTAAAGTGATTTTGACTCGCTCTGAGATCAAAATAGGCGTCCATCCTGGGGACCTCAAGACTGAATGGCAGCCAGCAACTCAGGGTGGGAGCCAGTGTCTAGTTGAGTTCCGCAAGTGTCAGTGATAGGGCCACAACTTTTCAATTTATGCATTATTGATCTGGATGAAGGAGTTGAAGGCATTCTGGTTACATTTGCAGATTGTACAATGATAGATGGAGGGGCAGATAGCATTGAGGAGTCAGGGAGGCTGCAAAAGCATTTTGACACATAAGGAGAGTGGGCAAAGTAGTGGCAGATGGAATAAAATGTGGGAAGGTGTGAGGTCATGCACCTTGGTGGAGTGACTAGAGGTGTGGAGTATTTTCCATATGGGTTAAAAATTCAGAAATCTGAAGTAAAAAGTGACTTCGGACTCTGAGTTCAGGTTTCACTTAAGATAAACTTTCATATTGAGTCAGTAAATACAATGTTGTCATTCCCCTCGAGAAAACTTGAATATAAAACCAAGGATACTTCTGAACCTTTGTAAAGCTCTGGTGAGACCACAGTTCGAGTATTGTGATTAATTTTGGACCCCATACCTCTCGAAGGATGCGCTGGCCCTGGAGCGCATCCAGGGAACGTTAAAGAAAATGATTCCAGAAATGAAAAGCTTAACATATGAGAAATGTTTGTGTCGATACTTATTGGAGTTCAGAAGGATAAAGGGTACCGACTTGATACTTACAGAAAATTGAATGGCCTGGAGAGAGCAGACTGGAATACCTGTATTGACGTAGTATGGCCAGCAGATTGGAAAGCTGAAGCAAAGCGCAACAGGCAGGCACACTGACTAATAAATATTGTCCTATAACTGATAACTGTGAAGAATTAGTGTCAACTTATACATGAGATATATGGAAAGTACAAGATTTTTTTGACAAAAATAAGGGGTCGATGTACACATGAGATTGACCTATACGCAGGTATATATGGTACATTTAAAATAGAAATAGACAGGTTCTTGATTGTCAAGGGTATCAAATGTTCCAGGGAGAAAGAGGAAGAATAGGAGTTGAAGAAAATATCAGCCATGGTGGAACAAACTTGATGGGCCAAGTGGCCTCATTTCTGCACGTATATCTTGTGCTCTTATGTAATACTGAACTAACAGAATACTGAGTTTGTATTGAATCTGATACACCACATTGGGATGATCTACTAGATCACAGTTCAGCAGCTTAGTGTACGAAACCAAGCACTCTGTACCCAGCTGTGACTTCACCAACCAAGTCACCTCCCCATCTCCACATGTTCAGGATAAGTGAATCATGGAATAAGATGCTGCGAGAAAGCATGTCACTGTCTGTCCATTTAACCATATCCAAGAGTTTAAGGGCTGAACACAAAACAATTTAATAGATCTTCAAATATGAATTATTCATTCAATTGGTCTAGTTTCTCTCCACATACATATTGGCTAGTACAGTATCTGAAGATGCGTACCCTCTGACACAGCTCAGTGACAGCCAATCAGCATGATGAAAATCACAAGGTCAATGCTGACTATCCACTTCCTAAGGTTATTCAGTTCCAGTCAATAATCACACTGTATTCCGGAGATGAATGAAAACCATCCCTCCCTGCAGCAGTTGGACACTGGACACATTGCACACAGCAGAACAACCATATCCAAGTTCATGTGTGATTTATATTTGGAAAGATTTTACACAGACAGCAGTTTGTTTGAAAATATTCTGATCCAGAATCAGAAATCTGACTGATCCTGAAACTTTACTTTTATACACAGCATTGAAAGTCCGGCAGATCACTTAGACAAATTGAGAACAGTGGTAGATATCACAGAAACAAAGTTGACAATCAACTTATGAATGTGTGAATCAGTGTTTCTATATTTAATGTCACTGTAATACAATATAATGACCGGGAACAATGAGCAGAATGTTTCCATGGAGCACAATGTTAATGTCAGGAGAAAATGAATCCAGAAATTTCTGTGAAAGCTCACAGAACATGGAGACAAAGACAGGGAGGTGTTAGTGCGGACTGCAGATGCTGGAGATCAGAGCAGAAGAGTATAGTGCTGGAAATGCACAGCCAGTCAGACAGCATCCGAGGAGCAGGACAATCGATGTTTCGAGCTTAAGCTCTTCATTAGGAGTGAGGCATGTAGCCTTAGGGGGCTGAGAGATGAATGGAGGAGAGTGGCGTGGCAGGTGGGGCTGGGGGGAAGGTATCTGGGAATACGATAGATCGATGAAGGTGAGGGTGAAGGTGATAGGCCAGAGAGGAGGCTGGAGCTGATAGGAAGGAAGATGGACAGGTAGGACAGTTTAAGAGGGCAATGCTGAGTTGGAAGGTTGGATCTTAGATAAGGTGGGAGGAAAGGAAATAAGGAAACTGGTGAAATCCACACTGATCCTGTGTGTTTAGAGTGTCCCAAGGAGGAAGATGAGGCGTTCCTCCTCCAGGCATCTGGTGGTTACGGTTTGACGGTGGAAGAGTCTCAGGACCTGCATGGCCTTGATGGAGTGGGAAGGGGAAATACTGTTCAGATATAGGGAACAGGTTGTTTGGTTTCAGAGAACATATTGTATTCCCAGCTACCTTCCCCCCAGCCTCACCTGCCGCATCACCCTCCAAGCATCTCTCCGAGCCAACATACCCCACCGCCCTGTAGCTGAACCCTTTAACTCCCCTTCCACTCCACCAAGGATATGTGGGACCTGAGCCTCTTTCATCACCAAGCCCAAACCACCCGACGCCTGGAGGAGGAATGCCTCTTCTTCCGCCTTGGGACCCTGCGTTCCCATGGGATCAATGTGGATTTCACCAGTTTCCTCATTTCACCTCCCCCCCCCACATTATCCAAGATCCAACCTTCCAACTTAGCACTGCTCTCTTAAACTGTCCTACCTGTCCATCTTCCTTCCGACCTATCTGCTCCACCCTCCTCTCCAACCGATCATCCTCACCCCCATCTTCATCTATCTATTGCATTCACAGCTAAGTTCTCCCAGCCACACTCCCCCTCTACCCCCTCCCCATTTACCTCTCAGCCCCCTTCGGCCACTAACCACATTCCTGATGAAGAGCTTATGCTCGAAATGTCAAAGCTCCTGCTTTTTGGATGCTGCCTGACCAGCTGTGCTTTTCCAGCACCACACTCTTCAACATTGATACAAAGACACCTGATTACATGACAAATTATAGGCAATTCCAGAATTGAAAACTCATTTCAAGAATATCTATCCTGATTACAACATTCATTCTGTAAGAAGCCATTTGGGTTCCTTTTTTGAAGAAAGTCCACCTTGTTTACTTAGTTTATATTATCTGTGACACATGAACAAGAGCACTGTGGATTGCTCTTATAGATAGTACTGGGGGTTGTGGGTAATACATGTTCACCAATATCAAAAGGACAAAGATGATTACAAAAGTAATTCATTCTCTGAGTACAGGCATTGTGAGCTGGATTCATCTTCTCAGGCAGCAGATTTCCTTCATGATAATGCTCATTCATTACTACTGATCAAGTTGCTCAGGTTCTAAAGGACAGAGCTGTTAGACTAGGTCTGCGGTCGGTGGTGTGAGAACTAACAAGAGGGAAAAACAGACTGAACCTCATTCTAATCAATCTGCTGGCTGTCCATGACAGTGTCAGTAAGAGTGACCATCAGTTCTTGAGAAGCCAAAGTCCTGCCCTCACATTAACAATACCCTCCATCACATTGAAAAACCATGTCAATTAGGGCAGATTTCAAATAATTCTACCAACTCATTACCAGGCATTCATGAGGTGCTATGGGCCATCAACAGCAACAATCTGTCCTCCAGCACAATCTGTAACCTGCCATTTCACCAAAGTCAGGGACCAACTCTAGTTCACTGGAGAATGCAGCTTGGAATGCCAGGTGCAGAGCCAGGCATACCTAAAAATGATGTGTCAACCTGGAGTAGCAACCAGACACGACTACTTCCATTCTAAACAGCGGAAGAGCTAAGCAATCCCACTACCAACAGATCAGATCAAAGTTTTGCAGTTCTATCACATCCAGTCGTGAATGGTGGTGGGCAATGAAACAACTCGCTGGAGTAGGAGGGTCCACATATATCCCGATCCTCGATGACAGAAGAGCCCAACACATCAGTAGAAGTGCAATGCGGAAGCATTCACAGCCAGAAGTGCCAAGTAGCTTACCTATCTCAGCCTAATCCCGTGGTTCACACCATTACACATACCAATCTTCAACCAATTTGGCTCTCTATTCCATGTGACATCAAGAAATGATGGGTGCACTAGATGTTGCAAAGCCTCTGGTACCTGACATTCAGGCATTAGTACTGTGCTGCAGGACTTGCTGCTCCCCTAGACAAACTCTTCCAATAGTTGCAGTGCTGGCATCTGCTGAGAAATGAATAGCATTTGTGGATAACTGGAATGTCAGCAGAGCACCAGGTATACAAAGGGTAAACTTGAACAGGGAAAATTTCATTGTAGGTCTCTCAGCTGTAGGCTTTCAAATTCCTGTCCTAGTTAGCACCTTCATGTGATTTGACATGCTCTCTTAGAAGGCAGCACACATCTAACTACATACATAATACTCCTCCCCCTTATTTCAATACTCCTCTTAACTCTCTCTCTCCATATATATACATATATAGTTATATAAACAGAGATTTTTGAGAAGATTTGTCGCTCAGGTTAAGAATATGGATGTAAGTTTGTTCACTAAGCTGGATGGTTTGTTTTCAGATGTTTCATCATTTTGACTGGGTAACACCATTAGAGTCTCTGGTGGTATGTCCTGCCTCTCTATTTATAGGTCTTGGTTTCTTAAGATGGTTGCTGTCATTTCTTGGTTTTTTAAGGGATGGTAGTAAGGTCTAAATTGATGAGTTTATTGATGAAGGCCTGAGGAATTCTCGTGTGTGTCTTTATTTCACTTATCCTAGGATGTGTGTATTGTCCCAATCAAATTGGTGTCCTTCTTTGTCTGTATGTATGGAAACTAGTGATAGTGGGTCATATCTTTTGCTGGCTAGTTGGTGGTCATGTATCCTGGTGGCAAGTTTCCTTCTTGTTTATCTGATGTATTGTTTTTTTTTACAATTGTTGCATGGTATTTTGTAAATGACGTTAGTTTTGCTGGTAGTATCTAATGGATCCTTTAGGTTCATTAGTCGCTGTTTAAGTGTGTTGGTAGGTTTGTGGTCTACCATGGTGCCAAAGGGTCTGAGTTGGTCTGGAAGTCTTTTCTGATATACCTTTGATGTAAGGTAATGTGGCTATAGTCTTTAGTTGTGTTGTGTCTGCTAGTTTGGGTTTGTTTCAGAGGGATCGGCAGATTGTGTTTATTGGGTACCCATTTTTCTTCAAAACATTGTATTGGTAGTTCTCTTCTTCTGTTTGTAGTTCTTGCGTGCAGCAGTGTAACGTGGCTCATCGAAATAATATTTTGATGCAGTTCCATTTGTGGGTGTTGATATGGTTAGTCATGTAGTATATATGTCATGCATCCAGCAATACTAACTATTATATTACAGGCATTGTTCTGACATGAAAACGTCAGTAATATTGACAAAAAAAATAGAAACAGAAAATGATGTATCCATAGTCTACATTCAGGTGATCAGTCTCTCAGGGGGTTGGCGATTCCTGGAAGAAGTTCTCCATGTTTCAGAAACCTTTTCTGGTGCAGTCTCAGGGGCTTCCAAAAGCCCCTGTTTTTCTGCAGATATGTCCCTCTTTGATTGGCTGCTATTAGCCTGTGACACTGCTGTTGTCCCGCCTTTGGGTATGGCCATCCTTGGTTCAGAGACACATGATTTGATTGACACCACTGGTTCCACTTGGTCCAGCTCTGTATTCGGAGGGCCCTCTACTTGCTGCTAAGGTGTGGTGTTCAGCTGCTCCACATGTCTCCTCCACACCATTTAGTTCATAGACCATGGAAAAGTATGCCGACCTTTTATCCTACTCTAAAATCTAACTAACTGGCATACTCTTCATTTACTATCATCCATGCGCCTATCCAAGAGTCACTTAATGTCCCTAATGTGTCTGACTCTACTACCACTGCTGGCAGTGCATTCCACACACCCACCAACTTCTGTGTAAAGAACTGATCTCTGACATCTCCCTAAATCTTCCTACAATCACCATAACATTATGCCTCTCATGATATCTATTTCCATCTCTGACTACCCACTCCACCTCTGCCTCTCATCATCTTGTCCACCTCTATCAAGTTACCTCTTATCCTTCTTCACTCCAATGATAAAATCCCCAGCTCCCTCAACCTTTCTTCATAAGACATGCTCTCCAGTTCAGGCAGCATTCTGGTAAATCTCCTCTGCACCCTCTCCAAAGTTTCCACATCCTATCTATTACAGGTGACCAGAACTAAACAAGAAATTCCAGTGGGATCTAACCAGGGCTCTATAGATCTGCAGCATAACCTCCCGGTTCTTAAACTCAAACCTCCTGCTAATGAAAGCCAACACACTATATACCCTCTTAACATCCATATTAAAATTGGGTGGCACCTTTGAGGAATATGTGGATGTGGATTCCAAGATCCCTCTCTTCCTCCACACTGCCAAGAACCCTGCCTTTAACCCTGTAATCTGCAGTCAAAGTTGACCTTCCAAAGTGAATTTCCTCACGCTTTTCCAGGTTGAACTCCATCTGCCACTTCCCAGCCCAGGATTTCACCTTCATCTGCAAAAAAACCCTGTATCAGCTACTCCTCCACTGGGATCCATTTATCACCAAATATATAATTCCGGGCCAAAACACTCACTCCGTTTTGGAATACATAGGACCATGCAGTTCCCGCCCTTCTGACTATCGGCCATTCTCGATCTCACTCAACCACCGCTCTGGTCTCTGCTGGGTTTGGTAGTGATACTGAGCTGGACCAAGTTGAACCAGTGGTGTCAATCAAATGTGGTTCTCAGCTGGTGGTAGAACATAAAGGACACCGGTGAGTGCTGCATTATTGCATGTGTCATGTTCCTGTAGATGCTGAGCAACCTTTAGAATTGTCATCCTAGCAAACCCTCCCCTTGAGAGGCCTTTAAGTCTGCTTGACGGTTTGTGTACAATTCTCCGCATGGCCATTTGTTGCAGGATGATAGGGAGCTCGCCTCAATTGGCTGACGTAGTGACTTTTCACTTACTCCTTGAATCTGTAAACCATTGACACTTGTGAATTGTTTTGAGCTCCTGAACCTGGCAAATATTTTTTCTAGTTGGTGCATCATTGCTTCCGCTGATACTGACTTCATGGCTGCCATTTGCAGACAATTGGAGTGAGTATTTTGTGACCACAAGTAACATCTGTCCTTCTCCTGGTCCTGTGAAATCAACACAAGTCCACTGCCATGATGATTGAGGCCATTCCCATGGGTGAAACAATGACAGTGCCAGCACCTTCCTTAATACTGCACAAAATTGGAATTACCCCACTTTCTCCTCAAGTCATAGACTCCATCTTCTGCCAGCAAAAGAGGTTCCTGATCATTTCTTTCATTCACACTGCACCGCGGCACCCTTGGATACGCTTGTTCCCAAACTATCATCTGAATGGGGAAGGGATAACAACTCACATTCCACACACGAAACATCCATCTGATATGGACAGTTCCCACCGACTGGACAGGCAAAGGCTTAGTTATGGGTGGTTTCTATGACAAGTTCTTCCTTCCAGGCCAAAGTCAATAGCACACTTCAAATCCTGATCATTCTGAGTAGCGTTCAACACTTGACTCACAAACACAAGTACCTTGTCTTCTGGGCTAAAGTATATAATTTTCAGGTTGCAGTCAAGAACATCCTCATTTCCTGGCTGTGGTATCCTTGATAAAGCATCTGCCTTGCCATTATTCTCTCACTATTGGTCCCTGATCTCACATGAATTAGCAGCATCCCTACAGGTGTCTTGCTGCCATGAATAGTATTCCTAAGTATGGACCAAAAATGGAGGTTAGTGCTCTGTGGTCTGTCAGCAGCATGCCATAAAGGACAGGACTGTACATCTTAACACCGTCACAATTCCCAATCTTTCATTTTCCACTGGGGCATTATTAACCTCTGGTGAAGGCACCTTGATGACAACTTCCATTTTCTTCAGTACTCTGTGTAGTCTCCCACCATCGGTTTATGGTGAGATACTTGATGGAGTCATTAAAAAGAAAACTCACATTTTCCCCATTTTACTAGTAGGCCATGCTTCTGCAACCTTTTCAGGGTTTCTTATAGGTTGCTCAAAATATTATTTTCCGAGGATCCAATAACCAAACTTTCAGCCAAATAACGCTGGACACCCCGTTATTCCCGTTATTGATTTGCAATTTGCTCCATGGCCTCTCAAACAGACATGGTGCTGACATAATGCCAAATGGAAGTTGCTTGCAGCGGAACTGTCCCCGGGTGACACTGTCATCAGCGGTGGCTGGGTCTCCTTCATGACTCCCAGCTGTGATCAGGAATACAACATTTTTGAGGATTTCTTTTCCCCAACCAGTCCACCGAAGAGGTCCTCAATGTGTGGAAATGGGTATTGATCCTCACACAGGCCTGAATTGTCTCTGAACTGAAAAGATGCCACAAGTCCTCACTGTACCTTCTGTGTTGAAGAAAGGAATGATTGGAGTGGCCCATCTATTGGTGGTTCCTGGTTCCAATGCTCCCACCTTCACCAGCCATTCCAGTTCTGCCTTCCACTTTGGGCGGATTGCATAAAGTACTGTACACGCCTTCAGATTTATTGGATAAGCCTCCTGCTTCAACTGAAGTTTGATTTCTATTCCTTTCTTTTCACCCAGGGTTCCTTTGAAGACATCTTAATAACTGTTAAAAATCTATTGCGAATGTATTTTGAAACCACCAGCCTATTAATTATCCCCCAAGTTAACTTTAATTGCTGTAACCAAGAGTGTCTGAATATCATGACGTACAGAGGCATGCTGGCACACTGTTCCCTAAGCTGCAGTTTTACCACTACGTAGACCTTCAGTAACACCAGTTGTTCTGAGTATGTCTGCAAAGCTGTTTTGGCAGGCTTCAATAGCACTTCCCTTAACTGATTTCTGTATATCAGTTCGGGATTCAAAGACAACGCTGCACACACGTATTCACACCCATTTGAACTTCCTTCTCTTATAATTTACGAAGAACTCAGAAACAATTAGCTTCACCGGATCTTGATGTGATGTTTAAGCAAAATTCCACTGACTCCGGGCTTCCGATCTCTCCTGCAGACCTGACTGATTCCTCCTCATTCCCGAGCTGGCAGCATGTGCCTTATGCATTGCCCTCTGAATTGTCTCCTTGAGATGCCCATTCCCTGGCTTGAGTTATAATGGGGCAAATTCTGGCAACAGTATTCACTTGTTCACATCTGCAGAAGTGGGATTCTCGATTCCAACACATTGACTCCTTGTGTCCACTCTTGACACATTGGCAGCATTCAGTAGTGGATGTGACACTCTGCTGAGCATATTCTACTTGATGCACTCAGGCATTGTCACTCAACTGGGTTACTTCTCTGGTGGCCAACTCTATTGAGGTAGCAATTTCAAAAGCTGCCTCCGGGACACTTCTTGATAACGGCTTCCATTGGAATGCTTCTTGTCTGAGGACATAAACTGAACAGTGTCGCAAAGCACTTTGTTCTCCATTGCGTAAGCTGTGAAACAATCAGAGTAAAGCATCCAACTTTCTGTCTTTTCATCAATTGGTTCCAACGCTACAAATTGACACACCTCTTTATTTTCCCATCGTTTGGAATTTTCCTTGCCACTTGAGTAAAGTAGCCATTCACAGCCTGAATCACCTCAATGAATGCTCCTGTGTCTACCACTCCCTCACCGACCCTGCTGGCATATCGTCCTTCCCTGATAAAGACTGCAGACTGGGATGTTCCTGTATTAGAACAGTTAATTATATCAATCAGTTAAGTTTTCTAAATTCCATTTTGTTTTGTTTTTGTGTTCAACTGAAGTGTTTAAATAAATTCAGTTTTGCTTAAAGCCGAGTGGTTTGACCAGCTGCATCAATATTGCCATTCACTTTCAACTTCACTTAAATGTTGGCCCTGAATTAAGTATCACAGCTACATTCTACTTACCCTGTCCATGTTCCTGATAAACTTTCATCAGGTTCATAGAATCATTCCACGTAGACAAAGCACTTTAACCCATCAGGTCTGGAACACCACAAATATATGACTACCCACAGTAAGACATTCCTGCCACATGAGTACAGCCCCACGTACTCGCTCAATTCCTCGATCAGGTTCTCCCTTAAAATTTTCTGCTCCAAAGAAAACAACTCAATGTTATCCAGCCCCTCTTCACATCTGAACTTACTCATCAATGGCAAAGTCCTTCTGAATCTCTTTTGCACCCCCTCCAGCACAACCATATTCTCACTAAAATGCTGCACACAGTAAGCTGGACAATCTCTGGAAGGTATGGCATAGGCAGGGAACCCCGGAGTGGGACAGTCTCTCACAGCATGGTGTAGGCTGGGAACCCCGGAGCAGGACAGTCTCTCACAGCATGGTGTAGGCTGGGAAGCAGAGACATGACACTCTTGTTGCATGACGAGCTGGCAAGTCCGGAGTGGGACATTGGTAACGACATGCTGTCGCAATTGAGAAGGAAAAGCTGGACTCTCTCTCAGTTATTGTTTTTAATTTTATTCTGTGAAAGCTGCTTATGGATGAGAAGTGTAACACACATTTTGCTGTGTTTTATGTTGAAAGGCTATTCAGTGCTACAGTTTGTTATCACCAAAGTTATGTACTGCTCCACATTATCTCCATGCGTTTACAATCTGTTGACCACTGACAAAGTTAAGCATTTCCTATGCCATTCTAACAACCCTTTTAAACAACCCTTCCACGTTCAGGGAACAAAGACAAGAAACATTTTTTTTTCCCTCTGAGCTAAGTTGTTGCCACTCATTGAGTACACCCTTGTCTTGTTGCTTGTTCCAACGTGCACAGAAAATATACAGTACTGAACCGGAACTCTGCACATTAAACCCTATCGATAGCAAATATATTGGAGAATTTGAAATCATGTTACTGTTTAGTACAGCACGTTTAATCCAGACTATCAAAATGAGAACATGATTTCGATTCACCTTAAAAATTTCATTAGTCATGCTCGGTCAGGAACAGGCGCTGCTACATCTCACTAAATGGTATTATACAGGCTGCAGTTGTTTCTTAAACATCAATGTCAGGATAACTCTGCGATCCATGTTTGGTCACCTTTGGAACGTAGTCACAGCACATGAGAAAACACCGTTCCATCAAAAGATAAACAGGTGAGCATGAGCTCACAGCTTTGTTTCTGAGAATAAACTCAATGCCCGTAAAGATGAAGCCGACCTAATTAACTACCAGGAGACTGACATCAGGGATAAATGTGAGCACTTTCCCGGGAAGTGCAGCAAACACGCAAATCTTGTGATAGAAATGCATGCGCTACCGACAAGTCTAGTGTTTGCCATTTATTTTCATATCCTTGCTGCTATCGGAGTTCCAGGTGAACTAATTTCTGACTATGTTAATCATTCTGTATCTGCTACGAATTGTATTTCGCCTGTGATGTGTTTCTTTTTGTTTGTTTTATGACACTTATCTTTTTCTCCAGTTTTATTCAATAAGATGTTATAATTCACTGAGCTAATGTATTTTGTTACACTAGTATATTTTTCATTACTTTTAGTGTAATAGGTGTTTATTCCTCATTTAATTCTGACTTCTGGTGATATTCTAATCATGCTCATGAAAATTATGTTGTCTTCTTTATTTTTGATGTGGAGATACGGGTGTTGGACTGAGGTGAATAAAGTTAGAAGACACACGACACCAGGTTATATTCAACCAGGTTTATTTGCAATCTCAAGCTTTCGGAGAGCTGCTAAAGGGACTGCACTCTGAAAGCTGGTGATTTTAAATGTACCTGTTAGGACTATAACTTGGTATCGTGTGACTCCTGACTTTCTGTATTTTTGACATTTCACTACATTCATATTGCCTGTACAATTAATCAACTGTAAAGTTATACTGCCTTCTTGTGTCAGGTTACATTCATTGCGTCAATTTCCCGATTTGTAACACCATTTAATGATGTAGTTGTAATTCTAGTCAGATTAATTCTGTCAGTATGGTTGAATTTGAGGACTACACCTACAGAATAATTGCAACTGCATTTACGTGATTGATAAAAGTTTTTTTTCGGTGAAGTACCAGGAATTTAGTTTGTTGAGGTTGTTATCGAATTATAGACAGATATTATCATCGTGTGGGTAAATTTCATCATGTTATTTTCACTGTGGCTGAAATGTGATATTGTATTCAGGTTGCACATGTAAATCTATTTTGCAGTCGCCTTTGACAGTTAGGGAATAATTCTCTCAAATGGTTCATTAATTGGACAAGATGCATCCTTGAATACCTTTTGGAATGAATTTCGTGAAATAATTTATTTGAAGGACAATGTTGGGTATTCAGAACTTGACCCATTCGTCACAGTACAAAATCGCTCCGATGTGGAAAGGGACCATTCGACCCGTCGAGCCCCCACTGGCTAATCAAACAAGCCTGTTTGCCAAGCGTCAATCTCCGTCTTTTCATCCATATCTTGCATATCACTTCTATCCCCATATTCATTCAGTGCTGTCTTGAATGGAAGAAAAATCATCTGCCTTTTTCACATTTTGTGGAAATTCATTCCATTTCCTTACATTTCAAAGCATCCCTGCTTTTTTTTTCAATCTCTGTCCTCTCGTTCTTTTTTACATTATGAGCAGGAACAGCTTCTCTCTCTCCACTCTATTCAACCTATTAATGATTTTGAAAACCTCAACCAAATCTCCTCTTGACATTCTTCTATCCAAGCAAAATAATACCAACTTCTTTCATATTCTCATAACCTGACATAAATCAATGGCTCCCAGCATGGCCGAAGGTATGTCATGGTTAAGTCTGTAGTTGAAGCTGTCAAGTCAGAAACAACGAAGCAAGCAAATGTTTCATTGCATCCTGTGCAAATATCCTCCACGAAATCGGAAGAATGCCAATTCACTTTAATTTGTTTTGGGAGATTTATGAGCAAGGTGAATGGAAACATTTTCAAAACAGAATAGTTTATTAAAAGGATCCACTTATCCAGTCTAAGTGTAATCTCATACTTCGTTTCCAAACCTGTATTGGCTTGTTTCATGTTACATTGTTGCAGTATTTTCTACATTTCTTGTTAATGAAATGTCTAAACATGTTGTTAGTTTCTGTGTTTCTCTTCCCTATAAAGTTTCTTCAGAATACTGCACTTTTATTTTATTCTATCAAAGTATTTAAGTGTAAATCTGGACAGCTGTATAAGGCTAGCTTACAATTGCTCATATGTAAAGGATTTCTACAAACTTTGGTTGACGTTAAAAGTTTTTAACTTTGCGCAATATCCTGGAAACAGGTGATTGTTTTTTAAAGTCAAAATCACAACTTGCTGATCCCTATTATGTTCTCTCCATCTGTTTCTATTGTAGCTAACCTGACAGTGATTGTGATCTTATCTCGAAGAAGATGCGGTCTCTCCACAAATATCATATATTACATTGTCTCTATGGCAGTGACAGATCTTCTGGTCTTGGTCACTGTTTTAATACTAAACCAGATTGTGAGGAGTTATTTCCAATTCAGTTTCCTGTCTATCACACCTGTATGCAGTGTTCGTAATGCATTAAGTTTTGCAGCCATTGACAGTTCTGTCTGGTTAACGGTCACTTTCACCTTTGATCGATTTGTGGCCATATGTTGTCAAAAGCTGAAATTAAAATATTGCACGAAGAAGGTGGCATCATGGGTCATAGGATCGGTGTGTGCACTGTTCTTCATGAAAAATATAACAACATATTTCTATTTTAAACCTATATACATAATTGACAACATACCATGGTTCTGTGGAGTAAAACCAGAATATTATACTGCACCGGGTGGGCTGTATATGACTGGATTCGTTCCATTTTGACTCCGTGTCTTCCTTCCATTCTGATATTACTGCTCAATGTTTTGACTGTCAGGCATATTTTTGCCGCCAATCGAGCCCGTCGGAGACTCCAGACTCAGGGCACTGGAGAGACTCAGAGTGACCCAGAGATGGAGAAGCGAAGAAAGTCCATTGCTTTACTCTTTGGCATCTCAGGAACATTCATCCTATTATATTTTTTATATTTTGTTACAATCTTTTACGTCCAAATTGCGAATATTCCTTATTCCTCTGGGTCTGATAGCGGTAAACCGATATTTATTGTGCAACAAAGTGGATACATGCTTCAGTTATTGAACTCCTGCGTCAATCCATTTATTTATGCAGGGACTCAGAGTAAAATCAGAGAGGAGATAAAGATTGGTGTGAAATATCCATTCAGTCTGTTTGCTAAAATGCTTAAAAGTTCAAAATGAAAGAAACTAACATGATTCATCTCGCAGCATATTATCTTATTATCCCCTTTCTTTTTGCAAATAATTGTTCCATACCGAGTATCTTTGAAATCTTGAGCTAACGCTTGTAGAATGTGTTGCGATTGAAGACTATATTGTCACGTGTATTTACATTGCGAGGCATTCTGTAAATTCCCAGCTGTATCACATGTTGTTCACTGTAATCCATTTACACTTGGCTGGAGGGCAGTGAATTATGCGGAATTGGCGTGTGGTGACTTCGCGTTCACGTCCTGTGTACATGTTTGGATCTCATACCTTAAAAATGCCCAAAGATAGTAAAATGACTGCAGCTGTTCAAGCATGCAATGTCGCGATGCTTTCTTTACCGGTCACTTCCACCAGCCCCAAAAAATTATCTGGGAGGGTTAAAATCATCACGGAGAAAGTGAGGACTGCAGATGCTGTAGATCAGATTGGAGAGTGTGGTGCTGGGATGCTGCCTGACCTGCTGTGCTCTTCCAGCAACTCAATCTCGACCCAAAATTTTATCCAACAAGTGACATCCTCATATCAACTACACTTGGAATTGGTAATTGTCACCAGATATTGCATTTGGTGTGCTGTGCCAAGTTGCTAAAAGATGTGATGAATCCAGTACTGTTGCATGTATCCAACAGGCAGTTACTTCTAATGACTCTTCTAAAGGGAGTCTGACTGGCTCTGAGATCATAATAGGCTTCCATCCTGAGGAATTCAAACATGAATGTCAGCCAGCAACTCAGGATGGGAGCCGGTGACTAGTGGAGTTCGGCAAGGGTCAGTGATCGGGCCACAACGTTTTATGCATTAATGATTTGGATGAAGGAACTGAGGGTTAATTTTGCAGCTGGTTGAAAGATAGGTGGAGGGGCAACTAGTTTTGAGGAGGCTGGGTGGCTGTGCAAGGAGTTAGACAGGTTAGGGGAGTGGGAAAATAAGTGACAGATGGAACTCAAAGTGAAAGGTGGGACATATGCACTTTGGTAGGATGAAGAGAAGCATGTACAATTTTCTATATGGGGTTAAAAATGCAGTAATCTGAAGTAAAATGGGACTTGGGACTGCTAGTTTAGGGTTCTCTTGTGGTAAACTTGTACGTTGAGTCAGTAAATACAATGCTGTTATTCATCTCAAGAGGACTTGAATATAAAAGCAGGAATGTACGTCTGAGCCTTTGTAAAGCTCTGGTCAGACCACATTCAGGGTATAGTGATTAATTTGTACTTTACCTCTAGAAAAATGTACAGGCCTTGGAGCGGGTCCAGGGAAGGTTCATGAAAATGATCCCAGAAATGAGAAATGTTTGTGTCTATACTTGTTGGAGTTTAAAATTATAAAGGGGAACTCATTGAAACTTACAGAAAATTGAACAGTCTGGACAGACTGGATGTTGGGAAGATGTTTGTATTAGCAGCCAAGACTAGGACTTGAGGAAACACCCTTCGAGTAAAGGGAAGAGCCTTTAGAACAGAGATGAGGAGAAACGTTTTCAGCCAGAGAGTAGTGAATCTATAGAATTAATTGCACCAGAAAGGTGTAGAGTCCAGGTCATTGAGTACATTTAAAATAGAAATTGATTAGGTTCTTGTTTGTCAAGGGTTACAGGGAGAAAGTGGGTTGAAATAAAACTGATTAGCCATGATTAAACGGTGGAACAGACTTGATGGGCCAAATGGCCTTATTTCTGCTCCTATGTCTTGTGGTCTTATGGAATACTGAAGTAAACGAATACTGAGCTTAATAGTGAATCGGATATACCACACTGGGATGATGTACCAAATCCTTGCTCAATAACTTAGTTTACTGAACCAAGTACTCTTTCCCCAGGTGTGACTTCACCAACCGAGGCATCTCCACAACTCCACATGCTCAGAATAAATTAATCCTGATGCTGCAAGAAAGCATGTCACTGTCTGTCCACATAACCATATCCTAGAGTTTAAGGACTGAACACAAAATAATTTAATAGATCTTCAAACATGAGCTATTGTTTTAATTGGTTTAGCTTTCTCCACATAACATATTGGCCAGTACAGTATATCATATGCCCTCTGTGACACAGTTCAGTGACCGGGTCAATGCTTACTATCCACTTCCTGAGGTTATTCAGTTCCAGTCAATAATCACACTGTATTCCCGTGGTGAATGAAAACTATCCCTCCGTGTAACAGTTGGACACTGGACACATTACACACAACAGAACAACCACATCAAGTTCATGCATGATATATATTTGGAAGAATTCATGCAGACAGCAGTTTGTTTGAAAATATTCTGATTGAAAATCAGAAATCTGACAGATTCTGAAACTGTTTTCTTTATAAACAGCTTTGAAAGCCAGGCACAATACAGGATCACTCAGAAGGTTTGAGAACAATAGCAGATACCACAGAAACAAAGTTGACAATTAACTTATGAATGTATGATGAGGAAAGAAATCCAGAAATGTTTGTGAAAGCTTACAGAACATGGATACAAAGACAGCTGATTATAATTATAGGTAATTATAGGTAATTACCTACAAATTATAGGTAATTCTGTATACATAGTTATATAATATATATGTCATGCATCCAGCAGATCTGTTATATACAGGCATTGTTCCTGAAGCGTCTGTTTTTGCGCAGATATGTCTCTCTTTGATTGGCTGTTGTTAGCCTGTGACACAGTTGTCTCCTCTCTGGGTATTGCCATCTCTGGCTCAGAGACACATGACTTGATTGACACCACTGGTTCCATCTGGTCCAGCTCAGTATTCAGAGGGTCCTCCACTTGCTGCTAAGGTGTGATGTTCAGCTCCTCCACATGTCTCCTCCACACCATTTAGAACATAGACTATGGAACAGTACAGGCCTTTTGCCTTTTTTTGTTATGCCGACCTTTTATCCTACTCTAAGATCAAACTAACTGACATACTCTTCATTTACTATCGTCCATGTGCCTAACCAAGAGTTGCTTAAATGTCCGTAAGTACCACTGCTGGCAATGCCTTCCACACACCTACCAACCTCTGCGTAAAGAACCAATCGTTGACATCTCCCTGAAACCTTCCTTCCCCTAAACCTTAAAATTATGCCCCTCAGGATCGCTATTTGTGCCCTGGAGAAAAGTCTCTGACTATCCACTCTGTCTAAGGCTTTCATCATCTTGTACACCTCGATCAAGTCACCTCTTATCCTTCTTCACTCCAATGAGAAAAGCCTCAGCTTCCTCTGCCTTTCTTCATAAGTCAGGCTCAACAGTCCAGGCAGCATCCTGGTAAACTGATCCACTGATGTACTGGAGTCATCACATTTCCAGCCAATGTTGGGGAAGTTTAAAACCCCCCCATAATATCCACCCTGTTCCCTTCACTCCTACCAAGAATCATTTTACCAATCCTCTCCTCCACCTCCCTGAAACTCTGCGGAAGCCTATAAAAAAATCACTTAGCAGTGTTTCAAACCTCAGCCCATGCTACCTCAGTAGATGGGTCCTTGTCAAAAGTTCTTTCTGCCACCATTATAGAATCCTTGACTCACAAAGCCATACCTTCCAAGCTTTTACTGCCTTGCCTGTTCTTAATAAAAGATCTAAACTCTGGAACCTGCAACATCCATTCCAGTTCCTGCTCTATTCATGTCTCTGAAATAGCCACAACATCAAAGTCCCAGGTATCTATCCATGCTGCAAGTTCACCTACCTTATTTCGGATACTTCTGGCGTTGAAGTAGACACGTTTCCTGTGTCTGCAGGCACATTCCTGTGACCATGGAATACTGTCCAGGCCCTCCCTACTCTCATCCTCCCCTGTGCACTGGAGCGACACCTTAGGTTCCCATCCCCTCCTGAGCTAGTTTAAACCCACCCAAATAGCACCAGCAAATTCCCACCCAGGATATTAGTACCCCTCTGGTTCAAGTGAAGACTGTCCTGTTTGTAAAGGTCCCACCTTCCCTAGAATGAGCCCCAATTATCCAACTAGCTGAAACCCTCCCTTCTGCACCATCCCTGCAGCCACATGTTCACCTGATATTTCTCCCTGTTCCTTGCCTCACTATCACATGGCACGGGTAACAAACCAAAAATAACAACTCTGTTTGTTCTAGCTCTCAGCTTCCACCCTAGCTCCCTGAAATCCTGCCTGACATCCCTATCCCTCTTTCTACCTCTGTCATTGGTACCTACATGGACCACGACTTGGGGCTGGTCACCCTCTCCCTTCAGGACCCCAAAGACATCATGGACCCTGGCACTTTGGAGGCAACACACAACTGCGAGTCTTGTTCGTTCCCTACAAATCTTCTATCTGACCCTCTAACTATTGAGTCTCCAATGGCTAACACACTCCTCCTTTCTCTCCTTCCCTTCTGTGCAACAGGGACAGACTCTGTGCCAGAGACCTGTACCCCACTGCATACTCTTGGTAAGCTTCCTGCACCACACCACCCCTCCCAACAGTGTCCAAAACAGTATACTGGTTTTTCAGAGGAACGACCACGAAGGATCCCTCCACTGACTTTTTCCCCTTTGAACAATTCCCAAATTTCTTTGTGCCTAGGAGTAACTGCTTCCCTGTAACTCTAATCTATCACAGCCTCTGACTCCCGATCGGAAGTTCATCCAGCTCTCGCTCCAGTTCCTTAATGTGGTCTTGGAGGAGCAAGAGTTGGGTCCACATCCTGCAGAGAGACTTGGATGGGAAGCTTATGTAATGTTGAGACGAGATGGTTCAGATGAGGTGATCAGAAGGATTTAAAGAGAGAGTTCAGAAGAACAAGGAGAGGATATGAACAGTCTTTCGCAAATGGAATGAAGGAGAACCCTAAAACTTTCTATAGGTATGTCATGAATAAAAGGATGACTATGGTAGGTATAGGGCCAGTCAAAGAAAAAGTAGAAAGTTATGTATGAACCCGATGGAGATCGGAGAGGTGATAAACGAATATTTCTCAATGGTTTTCTCTCAGGAAAAAGATAATATTGTAGAGGAGGAGAATGAGTTACAAGACTAGAAAGGATCGAGGTTAATTACGAAGAGGTGTTAGCAATTCTAGAAGGAATGAAAGTAGACAAGACCCCTGGGCTGGATTGGATTTCTCCAAGGATCCTCTGGGAAGCTAGGGAGGAGATAGCAGAGCCTTTGGCTTTGATCTTTGAGTCGTCATTGTCTACAGGTTTAGTAACAGAGCACTGGAGGATTGCAAGTGTTGTGCCCTTGTTCAAGAAGGAGAGTAGAGATGACTCAGCTAATTATAGACCTGTGAGCTTTACATTTATTGTAGGAAAGGTTTTGGAAAGGATTATAAGGGATAAGCTTAAAATCATCGAACAAGCAACAATTTGATTTCAGAGAGTCAACATGGTTTTGTCAAGGGCAGGTCATCTCTCACAAACCTCATTGAGATTTTTGAGAAGGTGATCAAGCATGTGGATGAGGTGTACATGGACTTCAGTCAAGTCTTTTATAAGGTTTCACATAGTAGGCTATTGCAAAAAATGCAGAGGCATGGGATTGAGGATTACTTAGCAATTTGAATTAGAAACTGGCTTTCTGAATAAAGGCAGCGAATGGTGGTTGATGGTAAATATTCAGCCTGGAGTCCAGTTACTAGTGGTGTGCCACATAATCTGTTTTGGGACCACTGCTGTTTGTCATTTTTATAAATGACTTAGACGCAGGCATAGGTGGATGAATTAGTATGTTTTCAGATAACACTAAAGTCGGTGGAATAGTGGAAAGTGTGGAAAAATGTTGCTGGTTGTAGGGGAACTTGTATAAACTGCAGAATTGGGTTGAGAGATGGCAAATGGAGTTCAATGCAACTAAATGTGAGTTGATTTACTTTGCGAAGAATAACAGGAAAACAGAATACTGGGTCAATGGAAGGATTCTTGGTAGTGTTGATGTGTAAAGGGATCTTGGAGTCCATGTGCATCGATTTCTGAAAGTTGCCATCCAGGTTGATAGTGCTGTTAGGTTTTATTGGTCGAGGGGTAGTGTTCCAGAGCCGTAATGTAATGCTGCAACTATACAAAACACGAGTGTGGCCGCACTTGGAATATTGTGTACAGTTCTGGTCCCCACATTTCAGGAAGGATGTGGAAGCATTGGGAAAGGTGCAGAGGAGATTTGCCAGGATGTTGCCTGGTCCGGAGGGAAGGTCTTATGACGAAAGGCTGATAGACTTGGGCCTGTTCTCATTAGAAAGAAGAAGGCTAAGAGGGAATTTGATGGAGACAAACAAGATGATCAGAGGATTAGATAGGGTAGGCAGTGAAAGTATTTTTCCTGGGATGATGATGTCAGCTTGCACAAAGGGGCATAACTACAAATTGAAGGGTGATAGATTTAAGACAGATGTCAGAGGCAGGTTCTGTACTCAGAGAGTGTGAAGGGCATGGAATGCCCTACCTGCCAATGTGGTTAACTCAGCCATATTTGGGAGATTTAAACAATCCTTGGATAAGCACATGGATGATGATGGGATAGTGTAGGGGGCTGAACTTAGATGAGCTCACAGGTCGACACAACATCGAGGGCCGAAGGGCTTCTTCTGCACTGTGTTTTTCTATGTTATATGTTATATGTTTAATGCACTCAGGCATCATCGCTCACCTGGATTACTTCTCTTGTGGCCAACTCAATCAAGGTAGCAATTACAAAAGCTGCCTCCAGGCCTCTTCTTGATTATAACTTCCATTGGAATGCTTCTTGTCTGAGGACATAAACCGAACAGTGTCACAAAGCATCTTAGTGGAACCCTCCAAATTCGCAATTGTTCATCTAGCCTCTTTAAGGCAGCCACAAATTGGCGATGGACTCTCTCTTTTGTTCTGTACCAGTTTATAAAAATGGAAATGTTCCACGCTCACCAGTGGCTTTGGTGCAAATTAACTTCCAAACACTTGTCTTCGCCAGTTTTCTCTGTTTGCACCAGATCCTTAGAATCATGAAGTACTTACACCCCATGAGTTTCAAGAAAACTGGTATCATTAAGTCGTCAGACTTTGTTCTCCATTATGGAACCACTAAAAATTCAGGGTATACCATCCAAATTTCTGTCTTTTCATCAAATGGTTCCATTGCTACAAATTGACACATCTGTTTGTTTTCCTATCATTGGGAATTTTCCTTGACACTTGAGTAAAGTAGCCATTCGCAGCATGAATCACCGCAATGAATGCTCCTGTGTGTGCCACTCCCTCACTGACTCTGCTGGCATATTGTTCTTCCCTGATATCGACTGCAGACTGAGTCCCCTTGCAGTCGCTCACCAGTATGACTTTGGTGAGTTGTTGGGTTATCATTCCCCTCTTCAGCCGTTGGCTATGACCCGAGTCTCCTCAGAACAGCCACTGTCGGCCCGCTCTGTGCGCATACCATTCTTCCTTGGCGTCAGCCACAGCTCAAGTCCCCTTACAATGACTTCCCTTGAAATCTTTACAATCTTACAATTCTAATATCATGTTACAATGTTGTGCTATTACCAAAGTCCCAGACGACATTTGTGGTCCTGACAAACAATTCATTCACTCAGATGCTGTCGCCATATTCCATTCTTGTCTCGTTATTATATTTGTGCTTCACATAGACCATAAATGGAACACAAAGTAGGCGGAAGATAAACTTGAACAGGGAATATTTTGTTGTAGGTCTCTCATGCCCACAACTAGTTTTAAACTTCCCCTAGCTCCCATGTCCAGGTCACCTGATTCACTCTCTTAAAATGCCAACACACATCCAGCTCCATATGTAACAATGCCTTGTCTGTAATGAAAAAAGCAGGACAAATCCGATCCAGACACTTTGCATCCAATCAGTTTACTCTTGATCATGAATTACTCTCGATTATGATCTGTGTTATGAACAGTGCTATCTCACAGTACCTGCTCATCAATAACCTGCTCAGTGACGCCCAATTTGGATTCCACCAGGGTCACTCAGCTCCTGACCTCATTACAGTCTTGGTTCACACAGGGATAAAACAGCTGAAAAGGAGAAGTGAGGCTTCAGGGGAGGTGATGGCCTAGTTGCATTATTGTTGCAATGTTAATGCAGCTACCCAGGAAATACTCTGGGGACCTGAATTTGAACCCTGCACAGCAGATAGTAAAAATTTAATTCAGTAAAACAATCTGGAATTAGGAGTCCAATGAAGATGAAAAAAACCCCACTGTCGACTGTTGGAAGGAAATGCTTCTGATTCACAAATGCCCTTTAGGGAAAGAACTGCCATTCTTACCTCATCTGGCTCCAGACGTGATTCCAGACTAACAGCGATATAGTTCACTTGGAACTGGACTCTGTGTCAAACCAGTCATCACTGATCTCAAGAATGAATTTTAAAAAATGAGGTGAATGGCGGCACAGTGGCACAGTGGTTAGCACTGCTGCCTCACAGTGCCAGAGACCCGCCAGCGACAGCATCAATTCCCACCTCAGGCGACTGATTGGGTGGAGTTTGCACATTCTCCCCGTGTCTGCTTGGGTTTCGTCTGGGTATTCAGGGTTCCTCCCACAGTCCAAAAAAAATGTGCAGGTTAGGTGAATTGGCCATGCTAAATTGCCCATTGTGTTAGGTGCAGGGGTAAATGTAGGGGTCTGGGTGGGTGCGCTTTGGCGGGTCAGTATGGACTTGTTGGGCAGAAGGGCCTGTGTCCACACTGTAAGTAATCTAAACTAATCTAAGGCCACATTCCACTGAGTGTGGCATCACAGAACCTGAGCAAAACGACAATCAATTAGTATCGGGAACAAACTCTGCACATAGCTGTCATACCTGACACATAGGAAGATAGTCATGATTGTTGGAGATCAGGAAGCTTACCTCCAGGACATCACTGCAGGAGTTCCTCAGAATGGCATCCTAAGCCCAACCATCTTCAGCTGCTTCATCAATTTCCATCCCCTCATCATAAAATCAGAATTGGAGATGTTTGTTGATAATTGCATGATGTTCAGCACAATTCGCCAATCCTCAGATACTGAAGCTGTCCATCAACAAATGTAACAGTCTGCGGGCTTGGGCTGACAAGTAGCATTCGTACCACACAAAGGTCAGGCAATGCCTATCAATAGTAACAGACAACCTAACCACCGCCCCTTGGCATTCAGTGATATCACCATCACTGGATCCCCCAGCATCAATGTCCTGAGTGTTATCATTGACCAAAAACACAGCTGAACTCACCATATAAATGCTCCTAGAGCAGGTTAGAAGCTAAAAATACAATGCCAAATAACTCAGGTCCTCACTCCGACAGCATTTCCACCATCTTCATGGAATACTCCCCACTTTCCTGGCAACACCAGTAACACTCAAGAAGCTTGAGTACTGTTTCGGACAAAGCACCCACTTGATTGATTGCTCTGACATCCACAAGCATCCATTCTCTCCACCACTGATACCTCGTTCCAGCAGTGTGTGCTATCTGCAAGACGCACTGTAAAAATTGACCGAAGATCCTTAGACAGCACCTTCGAAGCCCTTTCATCCAGAATAACAGGGGCAGCAGATACATGGGAATTACCACCACTTGCAAATTAACTGGCAATCATTCCGACCGAAATAATCACTGTTCCGTCACTGCCCTGTTTTGAAATCCTGAAATTCTTTCCATGAGGACATTATGTGTTAACCGACAAGATGTGGACTGCACATGTTTAAGAAGGAAGCCCTTTTCAAGGGCAGCCAGGTACAGGTAATAAATGCTGGGCAGCCAGCCAGTGCTATCCACATTCTACGTGTGAATAAAGAAGATAAAAATATGTATCTTTTATATGTTGGTTAAAAATCCAGTTGCCACCATAATATCAGACATCGTTCTATTTATTTTTTAATCCTCACAGGTTACTTTCTAATCTCTGCTTGGATGAACATTTGCCCAGAATGTACATACTCAGGCTGTGACATTGTGACAGAGTACAATACAAATTAGACAACCTCTTGGTACTGGGCACTACCAAGTTCCCTGATACAGTCTGACCAACAGAGAATCACAGCATCAGCTCCTGTCCTAGTTTTAGAAATCAGCTGAGCCTGGCACTAAATGACCTGCTGCTCTGCATTTCTATGATTCATATCCCAAAATAAAACGTCTTAGTTCACCTCATTGATGTCATAACACAACATGATATAACCTTCCCATTTCATCATCAAATGAGGTCATTGATCAACCTCAAGTCTTCCTTACTTTGACACACAAAAAATACAGAATACACACAGCACTTCTCATTCTCAGCCTTGTACCCTACATTCCACCATCAGGCACATGATGGATTTTATCATTCCAAGTATAATTCAACCACATTTAAAAAACAATTGTGATGAAGCTGCTTCATTAAACAAGGTTATGTTTTTCTGGGTTATTAAGACACTGAATCTGACAAGTCGAATTGAAGTGGTTTCGTGCCAGTTTGTTCATCAGTAACAAATACCGCCTCAGTCAGAAGGCATTCAAGTTTTAAAAAAGCAATTGTAAAATGACAGGGGAGTGGCCAGTTCTCCCAGCTCAGCTTAAATTCTGGTTTGGTTTGGGTTTTAACAATAGTGTTGAAAAGCTGCTGGTCCCAAAGAAGCAGGTCCAGGCTGACCCTCTTCTTTCTGAGATCTCTCCGCTAAGACCCTGTGTTTGATTTTGCTTTTTGTGCCAAGCAGTGATTGGAACAGCAGCATCATTACGTTGGTATTGTCTGCTCGGTTAAGTTATTATCTGTTCTGTTCTCTTTTGTTTGTGTTTCATTTGATAATCTTGTGAATAAGTTCTGTTCTGTTTGAAACTGAGTTGTTTGACCAGCTACACAACTTCTGGAATATCCATGTTACATACATTGCATTCAAACGTAAGGGGACTTGACGTTATCGACCTTTTGGCTGGATGCATAGCTTTTGCCACTGTGACACAAGAGCCCTCCAGCATTTGCAGCGATTTGAATCGTTCTTAAATGAGCAATGATTCATGATCTGAACTTAAGTCAAACAGGGTCAGAGTTAAACATGCCAAGTCAGAACCATAAATCACCAAGGGACATAAATCCTGTTTCGGAACTTCTTGCATTCCACCAGGAAAAACCGTGAAATAGGTGGTCAACATCCTGAAACACAGAAATTTTAGACTGAAAGAGACAGTGACCCTTTGATCCTTTTCTGCCATTCAATATAATCAGAGCTAATCCTCAATCACATTCTACATTCTCGCTTTCTCCCCATGAAGCTTGATGCCTTGAAAATTCAAACATGTATCTCCCTGTTGCTGAGAATATTGTCAGAAACCTGATCTCCACTGATTTCTGTGATAGGGACATCCACAGGTTCAGTTCCTTTTTAGTGAATAAATGTTTCCTCATCTTAGTGATTTAGTTAAAATCCACACAAAACCAGGTCATAGTCCAACAGGATTATTGAGAAATACCAGCTTTCTGAGTACTGTTCCTTCCTCAGGTTGCTAGCTTACGAAGGCGCAGCGTTTTGAAAGCTTGTACTTCCAAATAAACCTATTAGACTATGACCTAGTGTATGTGACTTATCACTCTTGCAATGAAGACCGATCAACCATTGCCTTCCTCTTGCTCACTGCGCATGTCTACCTGCTTTCAGTGACTGGTACAAAGACAAAGACACTGGAGCGCTTTGTATAACGATACTTTCGAATGTTTACCAACATTTAAATAGCACTCTTGCTTTCTGTTTTTGTTTACAAGCCAAAGTTTACAACTTCACATTTGCTACGTTGTACTGCATGTATCACACATTCTTTGGCCACTCACCCGACGTATCTGAATCACCTGTAAGGAATTGCTCTGACTTTCTTTAGAGATCTCTCTCTTGACTGTGTGGAGTTTGCACATTCCCCCCGTGTCTGTGTGGGTTTCCTCCGGATGCTCCTGTTTCCTCCCACAATCTAAAACTGTGCAAGTCAGGTGAATTGGCCATGCTAAATTGCCCATAGTGTTTGGTGCATTAGTCAGGGGAATGGGTCTTGGTGGGTTACTCTTTGGAGGGTCGGTGTGGACTTGTTGGTCTGAAGGGCGTGTTTCCACACTATAGGAAATCTAATCTAGTCTAATCTTGATGCTGCTCCCTGCTGCCTGTGTGAATCTTCGTTTGAAATTATCTTATTTTTTTCCATGTTTATGGGATATTATTGTATTGGAGCAGTTAATTAGTGATACTAACTGTGTCGAGTCAGTTTCGCTTTCCAACAGTTAAACTATTCTAAATTCCATTTTCTTTTGTTTGTATTTCAACTGTAGTGTTTAAATAACTTCTGTTTTGCTTAAAGATGAGTGGTTTGACCAGCTGTATCACACCTGGAACAGCCACTTCACATCTGCCTTTAAAATAACGAAAAGTTAGGGTCTAGGTTAGTTTCTTAAAATATTTCAAGGGGGTATGACCTCGTCCATAGTGAGAGGCTCTTCAATTCATTCTATACATACCCCCAAAATATACCAGATCTGTATGTGTCCTACTTCCAACACTGGTGTCAAAGCCTTGAAAGACATGAGGTGTGTTAAATGAAGTATGTTTTAAACACTGTGAGGTTTCCACCTCAGCTATCTTCCTCAGCAGTATGTTCCAGGCTACCATTATGCTGTGGGGTGAAAAATCTTTCTCTATACATCCTCCCTAAAGCTATTGCCATTTCCTTCAAACTTCACTTGAATGTTGACCTTCGATTAAGACTCACAGCTACATTTTACTTAAGCCGGCCATGTTCCTTTTAAGTTTTTATCAAGTTGATAGAATAATTCCAGACAGAAAAAGTATTTTAACCCTTGGAGACTGGACCACCACAAATGTATGATGTAAAAGACTGTTTGAAGGTGGATAAATCTCCTGTTCCTGACCAGATATATCCAAGAACACTGTAAGAGGCTAGAAAAGAAATTGCCGGGCCCTGGCTGATATTTTTGCATCATCCTGAGCCACGGGTGAGGTCCTGGAAGACTGGACGGTAGCGAATGTTGTGCCCTTATTCAAGAAGTGCTGCAACGAAAACCTGTGACCTATAGACCAGTAAGTATAACATCTGTGGTAGGTAAATTCCTTGAGAAGACTCTGAGATAAGATATACATGCACTTGGAAAGACAGGGTTTGATTAGGAGAAGTCAACTTGGCTTTGTTCATGAGAAATCATGTCTCACAAATTTGCTAGAGTTCTTTGATGAAGTGACCAGGAAGTTTGATGAGGGCAGGATGGTAGACACAGTATATATAAATTTCAATAAGGCCTTTGATGAGGTTCCACATGGTAAGCTACTCTGACAGAGATGGAATCCAGGGAGAGCTGCTAAATTGGATACACAATTGGCTTGATGGTAGGAAGTAGTACTACTGGAGGGATGCTTGTCGGATTGCAGGCCTGTGACTAATGGTGTGAATCAGAGGTCATTGCTGGGTTCATTGCTTTTTGCTATCTATGTCAATGATTTGGATGAAAATGTACAAGGCATGATTAGTGAGTTCGCAGATGACACTAAAATAGGTGGTATCCTGGACAGTGAGGAAAGTTATCAGATTTTGCAGAAGGACCTTGATCATGTGGGGAAGTGGGCCGAGAAATGGCAAATGGAATTTGACGTAGTTTAGTGTGAGCTCTTGCATTTTGGAAAGTCAAGTCAAGGTAGGAGTTTCATGGTGAATGGTTGGGCCTTAAGGGGTGTAATGGAACAAAGGATTTTGGAGGTCAGATGCACAGTGCTCGATGTGGACCATGCTGAAGCGTCTGTCCCTTTGCTGTAAGAATGTATGACTCTGCAACAACACATAGTAGGACGATTCTGCCACATTAGATTTGAAGCCTCCAAGTATTCAGTCAATTACTCTCTCAGGTTCTCCCTCAAAAATTTCTGCTGCAAAGTAAACTACTCGAGGTTCTCCAGCCATTTTTCACTGTTGAAATAATCCATCAGAGGCCAAGTCCTTCTGAATCTCCTTTGCACACCTCTGCACCAGCATCCTCCCCCCAACCTCCAACCACAAGCGTAACAAAATTCTTACTACAATGTGGTAACTATGCTGCACACAGCAAGCGGGACACTCTCTTGATGGCCCAGAATGGACCGGGAAGCCCAGAGCATGATATTCTTGTTTGCATGGCATGGCATGGACCGGGAAGCCCAGAGCAGGATACTCTTGTTGGCATAGTATGGCATGGGCCAGGAAGCCCGGAGCAGGATACTCTTGGTGGAATGGCATGAAAGCCTGGAGCAGGACATACAGCACAGCATGGCATGGGCAAGGGAGCTTGGAACTGGCCATTATTCACAGCATGGTGAAGGAGCAGGACTCTGGCAGCAATATGCTGTAGCATTGAAGAAGGAAAGGTTGGACTCCCTTTAAATTATCATTTGCATTTTATTCTGTGAATGGCGCGAATGTACGAGCGAATATTTTATATTGGAAGCATGTGACAATAAAAGATATTCAAAGCTAAAATCTGCCACAACCAAAGTTATGTACTGCTACCCATTACCTCGATATGTTTACAAACTGCTGACCACCGATAAAGGTAAGTATCTTATATAAAATCTTAACTATTCTTTGAAAATGCTCTTCCATGATCTGGGAACAATGGACAAGAAACCAAAGATTTTTATTTTCCTCTGAGCTTCCCAAGTTGCTCCCATTTATTGTGTACTCTCTTGTCTTGTTGCTGCTTCCAAAGTGCACAGAAAATATACAGCACTGAACTGGAACTCTGCACATTAAAGGCTATCGACAGTAAGTATATTGGACAATTTGTAATTATATTGCTTTTAGGTGAACACGTGTAGTACAGGCAATCAGAAATGAGAACATGGTCTCGTTTCATTCTGAAAAATTTCATTCATCATGCTTGGTCATGAACACACGCTCCTACAACTTACTAAGTGGTATTATGCAGGCTGGTGTTATTTCTTATACATAATTTTGTCAGGATAACTCTGCGATCCACATTTATTGACCTTTGGAACACAGTCACAGCACATGAGAAAATGCCGTTCCCTCAAAAGATAAACAACAGGTGAGCATTAACTCACAGCTTTGTTTCTGAGAATAACCTCAATGCCCGTAAAGATGAAACCTCCCTAATTATCTACCAAGAGACTGACATAAGGTATAAATTTGAGCACCTTCCTGGGAAGTGCAGTAAACACGCAAATCTTGCGATAGAAATGCATGGGAAACCAATAGGTCCAGTGTTTGCCATTTATTACCCCATCCTTGCTGCTATCGGAGTTCCAGGTGAATTATCTTGTTCATTTCTGTCTGTGGTAATCATCCAGTATCTGAATTTGAGGGCTACACTCACAGAGTTATTACAACTGTGTTTGGGTTATTGATAAAGTTGTTTTCAGTGAAGTACCAGGCATTTAATTTGTTGTAGTTGTTGTTGAATTGTAGACAGATACTGTTCTTGCTGAATTATCACCGTGTGGATGAAATTTCATGATGTAATTTTCACTGTGGCTGAAATGTGATATTGCATTCAGATTGTACATGTAAATTTATTTTGCAGTTGACTTTAACAGTTAGACAATAATTTTCTCAAATCATTCAGTAAATATACAAGACAATAATTGAATACCTTTTGGAATGAATTTTGTGAAATAAATTGTTTGAAGGACATTGTTAAGTTTTCAGAACTTCACCGAATCTTGACAGCACAGAATCGTTATGATGTGGAAAGGAACCATTTGGCCTGTCGAGCCCCCACTTGTTATTCAAACCAGCATCATTGCCGAGCGTCAATCTCCATCTTTTCATCCATACCCTTGTATATCACTTCTATCCGCATATTCATTCAGTGCTGTCTTGAATGGAAAAAAAATCTGCTTTTTTCATATTTCATGGAAATTTAATTATTAAAATCCTTTAATTTTTGAAATCCTTAGATTTCAACTCATCCCTGTTTTTTTGCACATCATTTTAAATCACTGTCCTCTGGTTCTTTTTTACTTTATGAGCAGGAACAGCTTCTCCCTCTACACTCTACTTAATACACTCGTGATTCTGAAGACCTCAATCAAATCTCCTCTTGGCATTCTTCTGTCCAAGCCAAATAATCCCAAATACTTTCAATGTGTTCTCATAACCTGATGTAAACCAGTAGCTCCCAGCATGGCTGAAGTATGTTATGGTTAAGTCTGTAGTTGAAGCTGTCAAGTCATAAATAATGAAGCGAGCAAATTTTTCATTGCATCCTGTGCAAATGTTCTCTTCAAAGTCAGAAGAATGCTAATTCACTTTGAGTTATTTTGGGATATTTATGAGCAAGGTGAATGGAAACATTTTCAAGACAGTACAGTTAATTAAAAGGACACTCCAATCCAGATTGTGAAGTGTAATCTCATACTTCTTCGACTCCAAACCTGTGTTGCCTGACTTGCCGTTACCTTGTTCCAGCATTTGCTGCATTTCTTGTTAATGTAATGTCTTAACATGATGTTAGTTTCTGTGTTTCTTTTCTTCAGAAAGTTTCTTCAGAATACTTCACTGTTTTTTATTCTGCCAAAATGTTTCATTATAAATCTTTTCAGCTGTGTAAGGCGACCTTACAATTGCTCATTATGTTGCCGATTTCTAACTAATTAGATTTAAGTTAAACATTTTTAAGTTAATGCGATATCCAGGAAACAGGGGATTGTTTCTCAGAGTCAGAATAACAACCATCTGATCACCATTATGTTCTCTTCATCTGTTTCTATTGTAGCTAACCTGGCAGTGATTGTGATCTTATCTCGAAGAAGATGCGGTCTCTCCACAAATATCATATATTATCTTGTCTCTATGGCAGCAACAGATCTTCTGGTCGTGGTCACGTTTGTAATATTAAACCGTATTGCTGTGATTTATTTCCAATTCAGTTTCCTGTCTATTACACCAGTATGCAGTGTTCGTAATGCATTAAGTTTTGCAGGCATTGATAATTCTGTCTGGTTAACGGTCACTTTCACCTTTGATCGATTCGTGGCCATATGTTGTCAAAAGCTAAAATTAAAATATTGCACGAAGAAGGTGGCGTCATGGGTCATAGGATTGGTGTGTGCAGTGTCCTTCATGAAAAATATATTTGCGTATTTCCATTACGCACCTATATGCATAATTGACAAAATACCATGGTTCTGTGGCCTAAAACCAGAATATTATACTGCACTGGTGTGGGCTGTATATGACTGGATTCGTTCCATTTTGACTCCGTGTCTTCCTTTCATTCTGATATTACTGCTCAGTGCTTTGACTGTCAGGCATATTTTTGCCGCCAATCGAGCCCGAAGGAGACTCCGGACTCAGGGCAATGGAGAGACTCAGAGTGACCCCGAGATGGAGAAGCGAAGAAAGTCCATTGCTTTACTCTTTGGCATCTCAGGAACATTCATCCTATTATATTTGTTATATTTTGTTACAATCTTTTACGTCCGAATTGCGAATATTCCTTCTTCCTCTGGGTCTGATATTGGCAAACCGATATTTATTGTCCAACAAAGTGGATACATGCTTCAGTTATTGAACTCCTGCGTCAATCCATTTATTTATGCAGGGACACAAAATAAAATCAGAGAGGAGATTTAAAAAATTGTGAAATATCCATTCAGCCTGTTTGCTAAAATATTTAAAAATTCAAAATGAAGGAATTTAACATGATTCATATCGCAGCACACTTTCATATTGTCCTCCTTCATTGCAAACAGTTCTTCCATACAGAGTACCTTTGAAATCTTGAGCTCATGCTCATAGAATGTGTAGTGAGTGAGGACGGGAAGAAGCTCTCTTCCTCCCTCGACAAGGATTTCAGTGAGTCCCTCCCCTCCCCCTAGTCCCTCCTCCCTACCTTTTATCTTAGCCTGCTTGGCTCTCTCTCTTATTCCTGATGAAGGGCTTATGCTCGAAACGTCGAATTCTCTATTCCTGAGATGCTGCCTGGCCTGCTGTGCTTTGACCAGCAACACATTTGCAGCTGTGATCTCCAGCATCTGCAGACCTCATTTTTTACACGATATTAACATGTGCATTTATCATGCAAAGCATTCTGTAAATTCCCGGCTATATTACATGTTGCTTGCTGCAATCCATTTACACTTGGCTGGAGGACAGTGAATTATGCGGATTTGGTGTGTGATGATTTCGCGTTCGTGTCCTGTGTACGTTGGATCTCATACCTTAAAAATTTCTGTAATTGACTTTTAGATTACTTACAGTGTGGAAACAGGCCCTTCGGCCCAACAAGTCCACACCGACCCGCCGAAGCGCAACCCACCCATACCCCTTAGCTAACACTTACGGGCAATTTAGCATGGCCAATTCACCTGACCCGCACATCTTTGGACTGTGGGAGGAAACCGGAGCACCCGGAGGAAACCCACGCAGACACGGGGAGAACGTGCAAACTCCACACAGTCAGTCGCCTGAGGCGGGAATTGAACCCAGGCCCCTGGCGCTGTGAGGCAGCAGTGCTAACCACTGTGCCACCGTGCCGCCCTTACTTTCGGATGGTGCATCCAAAGTTGGTAAAATGACTGCAGGTGATCAAGCATGCAATGTCGCGATGCTTTCTTTTCCACTCAATAGTACCAGCCCCAATAAAATCAATTCAGAAAGAGTGAGGCCTGCAGACGCTGGAGATCAGAATAGAGAGTGTGGTGGTGGGATGTTGCCTGACCTGTTGTGCTTTTCCAGCACCCCACACTCTGGACCCATAAATTTATCTCCCAAGTTACATCTTCATATCAACGACAATTGGAATTGCTATTTATCACCAGACATAGCATTTGATGTGCTGTGCAAATAGCTGAAAGATGTGATGAATTCAGTACTGCTGCATGTATCCAGCAGGTATTGACTTCAAATACTCTTCTAAAGGGAGTACGACCGGCTGTGAGATCAAGATAAACTTCCATCCTGGGGACATCAAGAATGAATGGCAGCCAGCGACTCAGGATGGGAGCCGGTAACTAGTTGAGTTCCGCAAGGGTCAGTTATGATGTGGAAATTCTGTTTCATGCATTAATGAACCGGATGAAGGAAGTAAGAGCATTATGATTACATTTGCAGATGGTACAAAGGTAGTTGGAGGAGCAGGTAGCATTGAGGAGGCAGGGAGTCTGCAGGAGGATTAATACAGGTTACGAGAGTGAGCATGGAAGTGGTGAATGGAATAAAATGTGGTAAGGTGTGAGGTCATGCACCTTGTTGGGATGAATCTTGGCATGGGCTATTTTCTACGTTGGGTAAAACATTTTGCAATTTGAAGTGTAAAGCGACTTGGGACTCCTAGTTCAGGTTTCTCTTGAGAGACCTTAGGGCGGCACGGTGGCACAGTGGTTAGCACTGCTGCCTCACAGCGCCAGGGACCTGGGTTCAATTCCCGCTTCAGGCAACTGACTGTGTGGAGTTTGCACGTTCTCCCCGTGTCTGCGTGGGTTTCCTCCGGATGCTCCGCTTTCCTCCCACAATCCAAAGGTGTGCAGGTCAGGTGAATTGGCCATGCTAAAATTGTAGTGTTAGGTAAGGGGTATATGTAGGGGTATGGGTGGGTTGCGCTTTGGTGGATCGGTGTGGACTTGTTGGGCCGAAGGGCCTGTTTCCACACTGTAAGTAATCTAAGTAATCTAATCTAAGTAACTGTGGGAGATTCAAGATGACGGCAGTCTGCTGTGTTAGGCTCTGTGCCATACCCAGGGCAGGGTGGGCTCCTACCACTCCCCCCACCCCCACTCGTCACCCCTGGGAATGTTGATACCTTAAAACTGGCACAATACCTGGAGTCCCTTTAAATTAGAATTTAGAAGGTCTGGAGCTGATATGAAGGTGTACAAGGTGAAAAGCAGATTGGGGAGTGCAGCAGGCAGGGCACTCCCTTACTATGTTGGGCATACCCACAGCCATTACCTTGACTCCTGTGGTAGTGCCCTTGAGTCCAATGGAGCAGCAGCATCTACTCATGGAGTTTACAAAACTTCATGATAAGCTTGAGGGAGAGCTGGAACCAATTACTGCCATGCTGCCAAGTGGGTCCCAACCTTGCAAGGCAGGAACAGGTAGATGACCTTGAAAATTAAAGTTGGAGAAGAAAACCTGTGAATTCTGTGCTTACCTGAGCGGAAGGAAGGAGAAAACCTAGCTGAAGTCCTCGAAGGATGGCTTCTGGAGCTGCTGGGCCTGGAGACCGAATCAGGCTGGGTTGCTTTGGAGTGGTCCGATGGGATCACATTATGCAGGTCTGGGCCCCCTCAGTGCCCCTGCCCAGTCTTAGTGCCACCCCAGCAGTACAAGGTAAAGCATTTAATAATTGAAACAGCCAGAAGACTGGGGATGGGCCCACAGGCGTTGGCTTACATAAGGCTAGAAAATAGTGTTTTTTTCATGACTTCTCTGTGACTGTAATTAAGAAAAGGAAGGCCTTTGATGATGTAAAGAAAACTCTAAGGGATTTAAGCATTCAATACTCCCTGAATGGGAGGGACGTTACCACTCCAACCCACACAAGTGCCACACAGGAATCGATATGTTCTTTGTTCTATTGGTTTGCTTGAACTAGGTGTTAAATGCAGAATTGGGAGTATAATTATTTCGGACGACGTGGCAGTATATTTAACTGTTCAGACTAAAGGAAATGGAGGAGACACACAGCAATGGTGCATGGATCCATTTCTGTTGAAGGATGACAACTTTGTTCAGTATATCACAACGGAGTTCAGGAGACCACCAACGCATTCTTAAGGGGTATGATTATTTCATACTCGGCAAGTAGAAGGAGACAGAGGGGGAAGCAGCAGCGAATGCTTAAGGCCCGGTTGAAGGCAGCCGAATAGGCATATTACACCAGACCATCTGTAGTTAAATTGCAGCGGGTCATGGCTCTCTGGACTGCTCTTGACTCAGTGTTCACACAAGTGGCGAACAGAGGGGCTTCCTTTGTAAATCAAAGGCTGTTTGAATGTGGGGATAAGCCAGGTGGATACCTGGCTCACCTAACTAGGAAGAAAAGTGCCCCATAGTCCAATGTGTCCATCAGGGAGAGAGCTGGGAATATTTCTCATGAACTGACGAAGATCAATGCCAGATTTTTGGAGTTCCACACAGAGTTATACCGGTTGGAGGGATGTGGGGATGGAAATGCGGGAATGGAATCCTTTTTTGAATACTTGGACCTCCGCGGTATAAATGCAGATCAGGCCTCCCTTTAAAATGCACCTCTCGCAGTACAGAAGGTGCAGGAGGCGGTAAGGCTGCTCCAAAGTGGTAAGGCACTTGGGCCAGACGGATTCCAAAGTGAATTTTACAAGGTGTTTGTACTCATGTTGTTTGAACCGCTGCTGGGGATGTATAATCATTCATATAGCCAGGACTGTCTTCCACTCTCTCTGAGGAAGGCTAATATCTCCCTCATTCTAAACAAAGGGGAAAGACCCTGAAGATTATGCATCGTATCAGCCCATCTCGTTGCTGAATGTGAATTTAAAAATTTTATCAGAAGTGTTAGCTTTGAGTCTGGAGACTGACTGTTCTTATAAAAGAAGACCAGAAAGGTCTTATCAAGGGCTGCAGCTTCTCTAATAATATCAGGCGGGTATTGAATATGGTGCAAATATGTCAACAGAGGGAGATTCCGGGTTTGGTGATCGTCCTAGATGCAGAAAAGGCTTTTGAGTAGTTGGAATGGTCGTATCTCTTCACTGTTCAAGATCGTTTTGATCAAGGTGGGTTTCGCTAGGTGGGTGACAGTGTTATATTAAGAACCCACGGAGGCAGTTTTTACAAATGGGGCTAAGTCGAGTAATTTTGACTTGGAGAGGGATAGCCGACAGGTTGTCCCTTGTCGTCACTCCTGTTCACCTTGGTATTTGAATCACTGGTGGAGGCTATTTGCAATGATCCTGAAATAATGGCATTGAAGGTGGGATTTGGGGAACACAAAATCACTCTCTATGCAGATGATGTCCTTCTGTTTCTAGCTCACCTGGAAAAGTCTGTACCCCGGTTAATACAAAAAAATTAAGTTATTTGGTAGCTTTTTGGGATTTCAGAGCTGAAAATGTGTTGCTGGTTAAAGCACAGCAGGTTAGGCAGCATCCAAGGAACAGGAAATTCGACGTTTCGGGCATAAGCCCTTCATCAGGAATGAGGAGAGTGTGCCAAGCAGGCTAAGATAAAAGGTAGGGAGGAGGGACTTGGGGGAGGGGCGATGGAGATGTGATAGGTGGAAGGAGGTCAAGGTGAGGATGATAGGCTGGAGTGGGGTGGGGGTGGAGAGGTCAGGAAGAAGATTGCAGGTTAGGAGGGCGGTGCTGAGTTGAGGGAACCGACTGAGACAAGGTGGGGGGAGGGGAAATGAGGAACCTGGAGAAATCTGAATTCATTCCTTGTGGTTGGAGGGTTCCCAGGCGGAAGATGAGGTGCTCCTCCTACAGCCGTCGTGTTGTTATGTTCTGCCGGTGGAGGAGTCCAAGGACCTGCATGTCCTCGGTGGAATGGGAGGGAGAGTTAAAGTGTTGAGCCACGGGGTGGTTGGGTTGGTTGGTCCGGGCATCCCAGAGGTGTTCTCTGAAGCGTTCCGCAAGTAAGCGGCCCATCTCCCCAATGTAGAGGAGGCCACATCGGGTGCAGCGGATGCAATAGATGATGTGTGTGGAGGTACAGGTGAGCTTGTGGTGGATATGGAAGGATCCCTTGGGAGCTTGGAGGGAAGTGAGGGAGGAGGTGTGGGCGCAAGTTTTACATTTCCTGCGGTTGCAGGGGAAGGTGCCGGGAGTGGAGGTTGGGTTGGTGGGGGGTGTGGACTTGACGAGGGAGTCACGAAGGGAGTGGTCTTTGCGGAACGCTGATAGGGGTGGAGAGGGAAATATATCCCTGGTGGTGGGTTCCGTTTGGAGGTGGCGGAAATGACGGCGGATGATACGTTGTATACGGAGGTTGGTGGGGTGGTAGGTGAGAACCAGTGGGGTTCTGTCTTGGTGGCGGTTGGAGGAGCGGGGCTCAAGGGCGGAGGAGCGGGAAGTGGAGGAGATGCGGTGGAGGGCATCGTCGATCACGTCTAGGGGGAGTCTGCGGTCCTTGAAGAAGGAGGCCATCTGGGCTGTGCGGTGTTGGAACTGGTCCTCCTGGGAGCAGATGTGGCGGAGACGAAGGAATTGGGAATCTGGGATGGAGTTTTTACAGGGGGCAGGGTGGGAGGAGGTGTAGTCCAGGTGTAGTCCTGCTTGGCACACTCTCCTCATTCCTGATGAAGGGCTTATGCCCGAAACGTCGAATTTCCTGTTCCTTGGATGCTGCCACACATTTTCAGCTCTGACCTCCAGCATCTGCAGACCTAATTTTTTACCTTTTGGGATTTCAGGTTAATTTCAGAAAATCTGAAGTGTTGGGGGTTTGGTGGAGGTATCGAAGCTGGAGGACGGAATGGAATTTCCCTTTAGGTGGTCACACAAAGATTTTCTCTATCCACAAATTTTTATTCGATATAATTGTTATTACTCCTCATTCTGGCAGCTGTATGGAGCTAACTTTGTATGGCTGTTTGAGAGGATAAAGCCGGAGAGACTGCTCATGTCATGGCTTGGCCAGATAGCCTTGATTAAGGTGAATATTCTCCCTTGGTTGCTATATCCTATGAGGATGCTCCCACTATCATGACCCAAACAGGTGCTGTGGAGGTTTGCAGGATGGCTTGGATCATTATTTGGTGCTGTAGGTCCCCCTTAATTAAATTTACCAAGTTGCAACTTCTGCAGGATATGAGGGGGGAGGAGTGGATTTCCCAGATCTGAAGAAATATCAAATAGGAGCTCTGCTGTCATATGTGGGCGAATTGGTGTAAAATGAACCAAAATCGATATGGCTAGATGTGGAAGGCTCGCAGGTGAAGTGTCCCCTCATAAACTTGCTGTTCCTGGATAAAATGAGATCGGTCATTGAGCAATGTGAAAGTCCAATTCTCATAAATACAGTAAAAGCATGGAGGATAATGTGGCAGGGAGAGGGCAATTTGCTTAAGACTTCACCATTTACCCTGTTGGGCGGAGCTCCAGGATTCAAGCCCAGGGTCAATGGACTCCAGCTTGAGAGCATGGGAGGGTAAAGGAATCTGGGAGATGTATTTAACGGAGAGGTCTTGATATCTTTTAGCCAATTAGGTCAGAAGTACAGAAGTACAGAGGAAAACCACACTCTTGACCCAGCCCTACAAGTAGGATATAGAACGTAGAGTGCTCCGATGTGGAGGCGCTCTCTCAGTTGGGACCATATATCATCTGCAAAAAGGGACTGCCTGGGGGGATATGGAGAGATTTCATGAGATTTGGAATCCGGAGTTAGGTGAAGAAATCTCGTCGGAAACATGGGCGGATATATGCAGGAATGTGAAGAAAATTTCAATATGCATGTGGGCACAAGTGATGCAATTGAAAATCCTCCACAGGGCCCATATGGTGCCTGAGAGATGAACAAATTTTAAGAATGAATCTTCCCCAAAATGTCCCAAAGTATAAACCCAGTATTGGCAACCTCACATATTGTTTTTGGTCCTGTTACAAGATCCAGAGAAACTGGGGGGCCACAGTGAATGAACTGGAGGGGATCCTGGGAATGGAAAGTAGGGGGATCCAGTGTCCCTCCTCTCAGGACTACCGAAACTTCCCACCTCGGATGAGCACAGGAGGAGGTTATTCAACATTCGGATGCACTGTGCAAGGAAAAACATCCTAATGAATTGGATACCCAAAAAGCCTCCAGGTCTTGTAGGGTTGTGCCGAATTGTGATGGAGCATGTCCCTCAGGATTACCTGACAAGTATGGTGCACCACAGAACAGAGACATTTTATCAAACAAGGCGCCCCTTTCAAAATTATATAGACATGGATTTTCGGCGGTACTGATTAGGGTCTTTGTATAATCACGAAGGCCATATATGGTGGTCGGGGGACCCCGACATGACAGAGGGGGGCGGGGGTGGTGGGGAGGAGGCCTGGAAAATATGTGTATAATCACTGTTGCCCCCGTGGACAGGAGCCTTGGTGGAGGTGCAGTGAGTGGAATAATGTAATATACTACGGAGTTGTGTAATTTAATTTTAGTGGATTGTAATTTTTTCAATACATAAGTACATAAAGAAAGGTAAACTTACAGGTTGAGTCAGTAAGTACAATGTTGGAATTCCTCTTGAGAGGACTTGAATATAAAAGCAGGGATATACTTCTGAAACTTACTTAAGCTCTAGTCAAACAACATTTAGAGCATTGTGACTAAATTTGGACCCATACCTCTAGAAGAGAGTCCTTGGGAGGTTCATGGAAATGAGCCCAGAAATGAAAAGCTTAACATATGAGAAATGTTTGGGTCTGTACTCATTGGAGTTTTAAAGAATAAACGAGACATAATCCTGCAAGACAGGATCTGAGGAGCATAAGGTGGGAGCAGAGCCTGTCAGGGAAGGACGTCATTGAAATGTGGAACTTTTTCAAGGAACAGATACAACGTGTCCTTAATATGGATGTAGCTGTCAGACAGGAAAGATGTTCACGTGAGGGAGTCTTGGTTGACGAGGGAGGTTGACTGTCTAGTAAAGAGGAAGAAGGAGGCTTACATAAGGTTGAGAAAACAAGGTTCAGACAGAGCGTTGGAGGGATACAGGATAGCTAGGATGGAGCTGAAGAAAGGGATTAGGAGAGCTAAGAGAGGGCATGAAAAATCTTTGGGGGGTCAGATCAAGGATAACTCCAAGGCCTTTTATGCGTATGTGAAAAACATGGGAATGACGAGCACAAAGGTAGGTCCGATCAAGGACAGTAGTGGGAGACTGTGTACTGTGTCGGAAGAGATAGGAGAGGTCTTGAATGAGTACTTTTCTTCAGTATTTACAAATGAGAGGGACCGTATTGTTGAAGAGGAGAGTATGAAATGGACTGGTAAGCTAGAGGAGATACTTGTTAGGAAGAAAGATGTGTTAGGCATTTTGAAAAACTTGAAGATAGACAAGTCCCCCGGGCCTGGCGGGATATATCCTAGGATTATGTGGGAAGCAAGAGAGGAAATTGCAGAGCCGTTGGCAATGATCTTTTCATCTTCATTGTCAACGGGGGTGGTACCAGAGTACTGGAGAGTGGCGAATGTTGTGCCCGTGTTCAAAAACAGGGAATAGGTATAACCCCGGGAATTACAGGCCAGTTAGTCTTACTTTGGTGGTAGGCAAATTAATGGAAAGGGTACTGAGGGACAGGATTTATGAGTATCTGGAAAGACACTGCTTGATTAGGGACAGCCAGCAAGGATTTGTGAGGGGTAGGTCTTGCCTTACGAGTCTAACTGAATTCTTTGAGGAGATGACCAAGCATGTGGATGAGGGTAGAGCAGTGGATGTAGTGTACATGGATTTTAGTAAGGCATTTGATAAGGTTCTCCATGGTAGGCTTATGCGGAAAGTCAGGAGGCATGGGATAGTGGGAAACTTGGCCAGTTGGATAGAGAACTGGCTAACCAGTCAAAGTCAGAGAGTGGTGGTAGATGGTAAATATTTAGCCTGGAGCCCGGTTACAAGTGGAGTTCTGCAGGGATCAGTTCTGGGACCTCTGCTGTTTGTAAATTTAATTAATGACTTTGAAGAAGGAGTCGAAGGGTGGGTCAGTAAATTTGCAGACGATACGAAGATTGGTGGAGTTGTGGATAATGAGGAGGGCTGTTGTCAGCTGCAAAGGGACTTAGATATGATGCAGAACTGGGCTGAGGAGTGGCAGATGGAGTTCAACCCTGCCAAGTGTGAGGTTGTCCATTTTGGAAGGACAAAGAAGAATGCAGAATACAGGGTAAACGGTAGGGTTCTTAGTAAGGTGGAGGAACAGAGGGATCTTGGGGTCTATGTTCATAGCTCTTTGAAAGTTGCCACTCAAGTGGATAGAGCTTGTAAGAAGGCCTATGGTGTATTTGCGTTCATTAGCAGAGGGATTGAATTCAAGAGTCGTGAGGTGATGTTGCAGCTGTACAGGACCTTGGTAAGGCCACATTTTGAGTACTGTGTGCAGTTCTGGTCGCCTCACTTTAGGAAAGATGTGGAAGCTTTGGAGAGGGTGCAGAGGAGATTTACCAGGATATTGCCTGGAATGGAGAATAGGTCATACGAGGATAGGTTGAGAGTGCTATGCCTTTTCTCATTGGAACAGCAAAGAATGAGGGATGACTTGACAGAGGTTTAGAAGATGATCAGGGGAATAGATAGAATAGACAGTCAGAGACATTTTCCCTGGGTACAACAGAGTGTTACAAGGGAACATAAATTTAAGGTGAAGGGGGTAGGTTCTTTACCCAGAGAGCGGTGGGGGCATGGAATGCGCTGCCTGTGGGAGTGGCAGAGTCAGAATCATTGGTGACCTTTAAGCAGAAATTGGATAGGTACATGGATAGGTGCTTAATCTAGAATAAATGTTCAGCACAACATCGTGGGCCGAAGGGCCTGTTCTGTGCTGTATTGTTCTATGTTCTATGTTCTATGTAATTGAAACTTATAGAAAATTGAACAGCCTGGACTGAGTGGATGTTGGGAAGATGTTTCCATTGGCAGGCGAGGCTAGGGCAAGAGGGCATAGAGTAAAGGGAAGAGCCTTTAGAACAGAGATGAGGAAAACCTCTTCAGCTAGAGATGGGTGAATCTATGGAATTCATTGCAACAGAAAGCTGTGGAGGCCAGTTCGTTGAGTACTGTATATGTTCATGTCTAAGTTGAATTTTGAACACAGTTTTTTCAACCTAAAATTAGGGGGTCGACTTATACACAAGGTATTGTTTTCGAGGGGATGAATATTTATCAACAAGATAGATGAAATGGGGAATTTACCTTCCCAGCAGCCACCGGTCTCTGGTTCTGGAATGTTCGTTGTGATATATTCGGGCTGTGCTAAACTGCGGGTAACTGAAACCATCTCTGATAACACAGTTATCCTGCACTGTCGTACCATTACAGTAATTCTGAAAACCTGGAGTGGAGCATGATAGCGAGCAGACTGGAATACCTGTATTGATGCAGTATGGCCAGCAGACTGGAAAGCCGGAGCGGAGTGCAACTGGCAGGCACACTGACTCATAAATGTTGGTCTACAACTGTAAAGAACTTGAGTTGACTTACACATGAGATATATGGAAAATACAAGAATGTTTGGCCAAAACTAAGGGGTCTATGTATACATGAGATCAACCTATACACATAAGACCATCAGGCCATAAGAAATAGGAGTGGAAGTAAGGCCATTCAGCCCATCGAGTTCACTCCACCATTTAATCATGGCTGCTGGGCATTTCATCTCCACTTACCAGCGTTCTCCCCGTAGCCCTTCATTCCTCGAGACAACAAGAATCTATCAATCTCTGCCTTGAAGACATTTAGCATCCCGGCCTCCACTGCACCCTGTGGTATTGAATTCCACAGGCCCTCCACTCTCTGGCTGAAGAAATGTCTCCGCATTTCTGTTCTGAATTGACCCCATCTAATTCTAAGGCTGTGTCAACGGGTCCTCATCTCCTCGCCTAATGGAAACAATTTCCTTCGTCCACCCTTTCCAAGCCATGTATTATCTTGTACGTCTCTATTAAGTCTCCCCTTAATCTTCTAAACTCCAATGAATACAATCCTAGGATCTTCAGCCATTCCTCAGATGTTAGACCTACCATTCAAGAGATCATCCATGTGAATCTCCGCTGGACACGTTCCAGTGCCAGTATGTCCTTCCTGAGGTGTGGGGACCAAAACTGGACACAGTACTCCAAATGGGGCCTAACCAGAGCTTTATAAAGTCTCAGTAGCACATCGCTGCTTTTATATTCCAACCCTGTTCAGATAAGTGACAACGTTGCATTCGCTTTCTTAATCACAGACTCAACCTGCATGTTTAACTTTAGAGAAGCCTCGACTAGCACTCCCAGATCCCTTTGCACTTTGGTTTTACGAATTTTCTCACCATTTAGAAAGTAGTCTATGCTTTTATTCTTTTTGCCAAAGTGCAAGACCTCGCATTTGCTCACGTTGAATTCCATCAGCCATTTCCTGGACCACTCTCCCAAACTGTCTAGATCCTTCTGTAGCCTCCCACTTCCTCAGTACTACCTGCCTGTCCACTTAACTTCGTATCATCTGCAAACTTTGCTAGAATGCCTCCAGTCGCTTCATCTAAATCATTAATATATAATGCGAACAGCTGTGGTCCCAGCACTGAACACTGCGGGACACCACACGTCACCGGCTGCCATTCTGAAAAACAACCTTTTATCCCAACTCTCTGCCTTCTGTCAGACAGCCAATCTTCAATCCATCCCAGTAGCTCACCTCGAACACCATGGTTCCTCACCTTGCTCAGCAGCCTCCCGTGTGGCACCTTATCAAAGGCTTTTTGAAAGCCTAGATAGACCACATCTACTGGGTTTCCCTGGTCAAACCTACTTGTCACCTCTTCAAAGAATTCCAACAGGTTTGTCAGGCATGACCCCCCCCCCACTTATTAAATCCATGTTGACTTGTTCTAATCAGACTCTGCTCTTCTAAGAATTTAGAGACCTCATCCTTAATGATGGATTCTAGAATTTTACCAACAATCGACGTTAGGCTAATTGGCCTATAATTTTCCATCTTTTGTCTTGATCCTTTCTTGAACAAGGGGCTTACAACAGAGATCTTCCAATCATCCGGGACCTTTCCTGACTCCAGTGACTCTTGAAAGATCTCATACAATGCCTCCACTATTTCCTCAGCCACCTCTCTCAGAATTCTAGGATTTATCCCATCGGAGCCAGGAGATTTAGCAATTTTAAGACTTTTTAACTTTTCTAGCACTATCTCTTTTGTAATGGCAACCATACTCAACTCAGCCCCCGACTCCCTTTAATTGTTGGGATATTACTCATGTCTTCCACTGTGAAAACTGACGCAAAGTACTTGTTAAGTTCTCCTGCTATTTCCTTATCTCCCATCACTAGGCTTCCTGCATCAGTTTGAAGTGGTCCAATGTCTACTTTTGCCTGTCGTTTGTTTCTTATGTATTGAAATAAACTTTTACTATCATTTCTAATATTACTGGCTAGCCTACCTTCATATTTGATTCTCTCCTTTCTTATTACTCTCTTTGTTATCCTCTGGTTGTTTTTGTAGCCTTCCCAATCTTCTGATTTCCCACTGATCTTGGCCACTTTATAGGATCTCTCTTTTTCTTTAATACATTTCCTGACTTCCTTTGTCAGCCATGGTTGTCTAATCCCTGCCCGGATAATCTTTCTTTTCTTGGGGATGAACCTCTGTACAGTGTCCTAATTATACCCACAAACTCCTGCCATTTCTGCTCTACTGTATAGATTGCACATTTAAAACAGAGATAGTTCGGTTCTTGTTTGTCACGGGTATCAAAGGTTGCAGGAAGAAAAAGGGAGAATGGGGTTGAAGAAACTGATCAGCCATGATTGAATGGTGGAACAGACATGATGGGCCAAATGGCCTAATTTCTATTCCTTTGTCGTGTGGTCTTATAGCGTTATAGAATGCTGAACCAACAGAATACTGAGTTTAATACTGAATCTGATACACCAGATTGGGATGATCTACTAGATCTCTGTTCAACAGCTTAGTGTACTAAACCAAACACTCTGTACCCAGCTGTGACTTCACCAGCCGAGGCCATCTCCCCACCTCACATGCTCAGGATAGGTTAATCATGGAATGTGATGCTGCAAGAGATCATGTCATTGTCTGTCCACTTAACCATATCCTAGAGTTTAAGGACTGAACACAAAACAATTTAATAGATCTTCAAACGTGAATTATTTCTTCAACTGGTTTAGCTTCCTCCACATAACATATTGGCCAGTACAGTATGTGAAGATGTGCAGCCTCTGATACAGCTCAGTGATAGCCAATCAGCACGATGGAAGTCACAAGGTCAACACTTACTATCCACTTCCTAAGGTTATTCAGTTCCAGTCAATAATCGCACTGTATTCCCGTGATGAATGAAAACTGTCCCTGACTGTAGCAGCTGGACACTGGACACATTGCACACAACAGAACAACCACATCCAAGTTTATATTTTGAAAGATTTTACGCAGACAGCAGTTTGTTTGATGATATTCTGATCCAGGAACAGAAATCTGACTGATTCTGAAACTTTCTTTTTACAAACAGCGTTGAAAGCCCGTCAGCGCACAGGGTCACTCAGAAAATTTGAGAACAGTGGTAGATACCACCGAAACAAAGTTGACAATCAACTTATGAATGTGTGAATCAGTGGTTCTACATTTAATGTCACTGTAATATAATGTAATGACCTGGAATGAACAGAATGTCTCCATGTGGCATAATGTTGATGTCAGTAGAAAAGAAATCCAGAAGTTTCTGTGAAAGCACACAGAACATGGATACAAAGACAGGGAGGAGGTAGTGAGGACTGCAGATGCTGGGGATCGGACTGGAAGAGTGTGGTGCTTAAAAAGCACAGCTGGGCAGGCAGCAGCCAAGGAGCAGAAGAATTGACATTTCGATCATAAGCTCTTCATCAGGAATGAGGCATGTGGTCAAAGGGGGCTGAAAGATAAATGGGGGGGAGGGGTGGTAGCTGAGGGGTTGTGGGGCTAGGTGCAAGTTAGCTGGGAATGCGATAGATAGATGAAGGTAGGGTTGAAGGTCTCTGGGACATCTGTGGGATATCTGAACCAACCAATCCCACCACCCTGTGACTGAACCCTTCCTCCCCCTCCCACTCCACTAAGGACATGCAGGGCCTGAGCCTCTTCCATCATCAAACCCTAACCACCCGACGGCTGGAGGAGGAATGCCTCATCTTTCACTTTGGGACCCTCCAACTCCAAGGCAACAATGTGGATTTCACCAGTTTCCTTATTTCCCCTCCCCCCACCTTATCCCAGATCGAACTTGGCACCACCTCTTGAACTGTCCAACATGTCCATCTTCCTTCCCACCTATCTGCTCCACCCTCCACTCTGACCTATCACCTTCACCCCCAACTTCATCTACCTATCGCATTCCCAGCTACTTTCCCCCAGGCCCACACCCACTCCCCTCTCCATTTATCGTTCAGACCCCTTAGGCCACGAGACTCATTCCTCATGAAGAACTGATGCTCGTAACGTCGATTCTTCTGCTCCACGGATGCTGCCTGACCAGCTGTGCTTTTCCAGCACCACATTCTTCGACCTGGATTCAAAGACAGCTGATTACATTACAAATTATAGGCAATTCCAGAATTGAAAACTCATTTCAATAATGTTGACATTGATTACAACATTTATTCTGTAATAAGCCATTTGGGTTCCTTTTTGAAAGACCTCTACCTTGTTTACTTAGTTTAGATTGTTTGTGACACCTGAACAAGAGCACTCTGGATGACTCTTTCGATAGTAATGGGTTGTGGGCAATACACGTTCATCCACATCACATGGATAAGGATAACTAGGAAAATAATTCACTTTCTGAGTACATACTTCTGCACAGGCATTGTGAGCTGTATTTTACCTTCTCATGCAGCAGATTTCCTTCATGATAATGCTCATTCATTACTTCTGATCAAGTTGCTCAGGTTCTAAAGGACAGAGCTGTTAGACTAGGTCTGCGGTCGGTGGTGTGAGAACTAACAAGAGGGAAAAACAGACTGACTTCATTCTTATCAATCTGCTGGCTGTCCATGACAGTGTCAGTAAGAGTGACCATCAGTTCTTGAGAAGCCAAAGTCCTGCCCTCACATTAACAGTACCCTCCATCATGTTGGAAAATCATGTTAATTATGACAGATTACAAATAAACCTAGCAACTCATGACTGGGCATCCATGAGGTGCTATGGGCCATCAACAGCAGCAATCTGTACTCCAGCACAATCTGTAACCCCATGGCCTACTATTTCATCAAAGTTAGGGACCAACTCTAGTTCACTGGAGAATGCAGCTTGGAATGCCAGGTGCAGAGCAAGGCATACCTAAAAATGATGTGTCAACCTGCAAAAGCAACCAGACATGACTACCTGCATGCTAAGCAGCAGAAGAGCTGAGTAATCTCACTACCAACAGATCAGATCAAAGCTTTGCAGTTCTATCACATCCGGTCGTGAATGGTAGTGGGCAATTAAACAACTCGCTGGAGTAGGAGGCTCCACATCTCTCCCGATCCACAATGACAGAGGAGCCCAACACATCAGTACAAGTGCAATGCTGAAGCATTCACAGCCAGAAGTGCCAAGTAGCTTACCTATCTCAGCCTTCTCCAGTGTTTCACAGTATTCCACATACCAATCTTCAACCAATTTAGCTATCTGTTCCATGTGATATCAAGAAATGATGGATGCACTCGATGTTGCAAAGCATCTGGTACCTGACATTCAGGAATTAGTACTGTGCTGCAAGACTTGCTGCTCCCCTACCCAAGCTCTTCCAGAAATTGCAATGCTAGCACCTGCCTAAAAATGAATAGCATTTGTGGATCACTGGAATGTAAGCAGAGCACCAGATATACAAAGGGTAAACTTGAACAGGGAAAACTTCATCGGAGTTCTCTCAGCTGTAGGCTTTCAACTTCCTGTCCTAGTTAGCACCTCCATGTTAACTGATGTGCTGTCTTATAGGGCAACACACACCTAACTACCTGCATAAAGCTCCTTCCCTTTTTATTTCAATACTACCCTTAATTCTCTCTCTCTAATTATATAGATAGCGATTACTGAGCAGATTTGTAGCTCAGATTGAGGATATGGATGTAAGTTTGCTCGCTGAGCTGGAAGATTTGTTTTCAGTCGTTTTGTCACCATACTAGGGGACATCATCAGTGAGAGTCTGCGATGAAGCACTGGTGGTGTGTCCCACCTCTCTATTTATAGGTCTTGATTTCTTAAGGTGGGTGATGTCATTTCCAGTTCTGTTTTCCAAGGGAAGGTAGGTGGGGTCTAAATTGATGAGTTTATTGATGTGGTTCCAGTTAGAATGCCAGAACTCTGGGAATTCTCTTGCATGTCTTTGTTTCGCCTGTCCAAGAATGTATGTGTTGTTCCTTCTTTGTCTGTATGTATGAAAACTCGTAATAGTTTCTTTTGGGGGCAAGTTGGTGTTCATGTATTCTGGTGGCAAGTTTTCTGTATGTTTGTCTGATGTAGTGTTTTTTTTTTACACGTCTTGCGTGGTATTTTGTAAATGACGTTAGTTATGTTGGTAGTATCTAATGGGTCCTTTAGGTTCATTAGTCGCTGTTTAAGTGTGTTGGTAGCTTTGTGGGCTACCATGATGCCAAGGGTTCTGAGTTGTCTGGAAGTCATTTCTGATATGTCTTTGATGCAAGGTAATACGGTTATAGATTTTGGCTGCATTGGTCTGCTTGTTTGGGTTTGTTTCTGAGGGATCGGCGGATTGTGTTTATTAGGCACCCGTTTTTCTTGAAAATATTGTATCGGCATTTTTCTTCTGCTGTTTGTAGTTCTTGGGTGCTGCGCTGTGATGTAGCTCATTAAAGTAATGCTTTGATGCAGCTCCGTTTGTGGGTGTTGGGATGATCAGTCATATAGTACATATATATGCATCCAGCAATTCTAACTATTATATACAGAGATAGGAATGTTAGGAATATTGACAGAAAACATGGAAACAGAAAATGATCCTTCCATAGTCTACATTCAGGTGATCAGACTCTCAGGGGGTTGGCAATTCCCAGAAGTTCTCTTTGTCTCGGAAACATTTTCTGGCGAAGTCTCCTGAGCTTCCAGAAGCTCCTGTCTTTCCTCAGATATGCCCCTCTTTGATTGGCTGCTGTTAGCCTGTGACACTGCTGTTGTCCCCTCTTTGTGAATGGCCAACCCTGGCTCAGAGACTCATGACTTGATTGACACTGTTGTTTCCATCTGATCCGGCTCAGTATTCAGAGGGTCCTCTACTTGCTGCTGAGGTGTGGTGTTCAGCTGCTCCACATGTCTCCTCCACACCATTTAAAACATAGACCATGGAACAGTACAGCACAGTGCAGGCCTTTTGGCCCTCAGTGTTGTGCCGAACTTTTATGCTACTCTAAGATCAAAAAAGCCAACACACCCTTCATTTTAGTCCTATTACATGCCTATCCACAAGTCGCTTAAATGTCCCGGATGTATCTGACTCTACTACCACAGCTGGCAGTGTATTCCACGTCCCCACCATCCTCTGTGTAAGGAACCTACCTCTGACATCTCCCCTAACCTTCTTCCAATAGCTGCTCGTGATAGCCATTTCTGCCTGGGGAAAAGTCTCTAACTATCCACTCTATATATGCCTGTCATCATTTTGTGGTCCTCTATCAAGTCACCTCTCATCTTTCTTCGATCCAATGAGAAAATCCCCAGATCCCTCAAACTTTCCTCATAAGACAAGCTCTCCAGTCCCAGCAGCATCCTGGTAAAGCTCCTCTGCACCGTCTCTAAACATTCCACATTCTTTCTCTCATGAGGTGACCAGAAGTGAACATGATATTCCAATTATGGTCCAACCAGGGCTCTATAGAGCTGCAGCATAACCTTGTGGCTCTTGAACTCAATCCCCTGCTAACGAAAGCTGACACATGCCTTCTTTACATCCCTATTAAGACTGGGTAGCAACTTTGAGGGATATCTGGACGTGGATCCCAACATCCCGCTGTGCCACCACAATGCCAAGGATCCTGCCTTTAACCCTGCAATCTGCATTCAAATTTGATCTTCCAAAATGAACCACTTCATGCTTTTCCAGGTTGAACTCCATTTGCCACTTCTCAGCCCAGGATTTCACTCTTGTCTGCATGAAAAGCCCAGTTTCCTCTATTTCTCCACTGGGATCCATTTGTCACCAACTATATAATTCCAGGCCTAAACACTCTCTCCTTTTTGGAATACACATGACCATGCAGTTCCCATCCTTCTGACTATTGGTCATCTGAGATTTTACTCAACCAGCGCTCTGGTCTCTGCTGGGTGTGGTAAGTGAGATGTGGTTCTCAGCTGGCGGTAGAACATTAAGAACATCAGCGAGTGCTGCATCTGTAGATGCTGAGGAACTTTTTGAATTTCCATCCTGGCGAACCCTCCCTTTGAGAGGCCTTTAAGGCTGCTTCAAGGTTTGTACAAGTTTGTCCACCTAGCTGTTTGTTGCAGGATGATTGGGAGCTGAGGTCAATTGTCTGACTCAGTGACTGTTCAGGTACTCCTTGAATACTTGTACCAGAAATAGTCCTCTTAATGGGGAAGGGATGATAACTTTCATTCCACACATTAACCCATCTGATGTGGACAACTCCCACCTTCTGGACAGGCAAAGGTTTAATTTTGGGTGGTTTCTATGACAAGTCCTTCCTTCCAGGACAAAATCCATTGCTGACTTCAAGACGTGATCATTCTGAGTAGAGCTCTACACCTTACTGATAAACACCAGTATCTTGTCTTCTGGGCAAAAGTGTATAATTTCTAGGTTACAGTCAAGAACACCCTAATTTCCTGGCAGTGCTAATCTTGACAAAGCATCTGCCTTGCCATTGTTCTCTTACTGTTGGATCCTGATCACCCATAAAGTAGGCTGACAGAACCAGTGCCCATCCCTGCAAGTGTGCTGCTGCCGTTAACAGTATTCCTATGTATGGGCCAAAAATGGAGGTCAGTGGCCTGTGGTCTGTCAGCAGCCTGCCATAAATGACATGACTGTACGTCTTAACACTGCCCAATCCTTCCTTTTCCACTTGGGCGTTATTAACCTCTAACATTAGCAATGTCAGTGTGAAAACAATGGGCCTTTCCTCTCCATTCGGCAAGATGTGTGACAGTTCAATCCAACCCCATAAGGTGAGGCATCGCATGTCAACTGCAGTGGCAACCTCAGGTCAAAATGAGTCAACACTTGTGACAGTTTTCAGGCTTGCTTCACCTCTCAGTGAGCTCCTTCACATTTCTGCATCCATTTCTGCAACTGCCATTTATGCAGAAACTGATGCAGGGTTGCCAGATTAGGCAGGATTTTGCCATAGTAATTTACATGTCACAAGAGTGATCTCAATTGGGACACTTTCTCTAGTAAAGGCACCTTGATGACAACTTCCATTTTCTTCAGCACTTTGTGCAGTCTCCCACCATTGGTTTATGGTCAGATACTTGATGGAGTCATTAAAAAGAAAACTCACATTTCTCCCATTTTACTTGGAGGCCATGCTTCTGCAATCTTATTAGGGTTTCTTATAGTTTGCTCAAATGATTATTTTCAGAGAATCCAGTAACCCAAACTTTCAGCCAAATAATGCTGGACACCCCATAATTCATTCACAATTTGTTCCATGGTCCTCTTAAACAGACATAGTGCTGACATAATGCCAAATGGAAGTTGCTTGCAGCAGAACTGTCCCCTGGGTGTCACTGTCATCAGAGGTGGCTGGGTCTCCTTCATGACTCTTAGCTGTGATTAGGAATTCCTTTTCCCCAACCAGTCCACTGAAGAGGTCCTCAGTGAAGTGGGTATTGATCCTCACACAGGCCTGAGTTGACTCTGATCTAACAGATGGCACAAGGCTTCACTGTGCTTTCTGTGTTGAAGAAAGTAATGATTGGAGTGGCCCATCAATTGGTGGTTCCTGGTTCCAATGCTCCTATCTTCACCAGTCATTCCAGTTCCGCCTTCCACTTTGGACGGATTGCATAAAGTACTGTACACGCCTCCAGATTCATTGGATAAGCCTCCTGCTTCAACTGATGTTTGATTTCTATTCCTTTCTTTTGATCCAGGATTCCTTAGAAGACATCTTAATACCTGTTGAAAATCTATTGCAAATTTGTTTTGAGACCACCAGTCTATTAACCATTGCCCAAATTAATTTTAATTTCTGTACCCAGGAGTCTTTGAATATCATGACACAGAGGTGCATGCTGGCACACTGTTCCCTTACCTGTAGTTTCACCACTACATAGACCTTCAGTAGCACCAGTTGTTCTGGTTATATCTGTGAAGTAATTTTGGCAGGCTTCAATGGCACCCCCTTTAACTGTTTCCGATACATCGGTTCAGGATTCAGAGACAACACTGCACACGTATTCACTCCCATTTTACCCTCCTTCTCATATAATTTGGAAAGAACCCATAAACTATTAGCTTCACACCACTTCAACAGGATGTTTAAGCAAAACTCTATTGACTCTGGGCTTTTGATCTCTCTTTCAGACCTGACTGATTGCTCCTCACTCCCGAGCTGGCAGTCTGTGCCTTAGGCATTGCCCTCTGAATTGTCTCCTTGAGAGACCCATTCCCTTGCTTGAGTTATAATGGGGGCAAATTCTGGCAATAATGCATACCCGTTCACACCTGCAGCACAGGGATTCTTGATTCCAACGGGTTTACTCCTTGTGGACAGTCTCGACATGTTGTTGGCATTCCATAGTCGATACCAACTCTGCTGAGTATCTGCCACTTGATGCATTCAGGCATCATCACCTAACTGGGTTCTTCTCTGGTGGCCAACTCTATTGATGTTGCAATTTCAAAAGCTGTCTCCGCGCCTCTTCTCAATCGTAGCTTCCATTGAAATGCTTCTTGTCTGAGGACATAAATCAAACAGTGTCGCAAAGCAGCTTAGAAGGACTCTCCGAACTCACAAGAATTCTTCCAAACACTATAAGGTAGCCACAAATTGGTGATGGAGTCTCTTTTGTTCTGTACCAGTTTATAAAAATGGAAATGCTCCACACACACCAGTGGCTTTGGTGCAAATTAACTTCCAATCACTTGTCTTCTCCATAATTTTCTCTTGTTGCACTAGATCCTTAGAATCGTGAAGTTCTTATGCCCAATGTTGTTCAAGAAAACTGGTACTATTAAGTCTTCAACCACTTTGTACTCCATTACAAAACCACTAAAACGCTCAGGGTATACCATCCAACTTTCTGTCTTTCAGCAAATGGTTCCATGGCTACCTATTTGCATTCCCATCATTGGGAATTTTCCTTACCACTCGAGTAAAGTAGCCATTCTCAGCCCACTCTGTATGGATACAATTCTTCCTTGGCATCAACTGCAGCTCAAGACCCCTCGCAATTGCTTCCCTTGAAATCTTTGCAACCTTACAATTCTAATATCACATTACAATCCTGTGTTTATTACTCAAGTCCTGGAGGATGTCATTGCTCATGACAATCAAACCATTCACTCAGCTGCTGCCAACCACATTCCATTCTTATTGCCAAGAACACAAAGTAGATGGAAGATAAATTTGAACAGGGAATATTTTATTGTAGGTCTCTCATGCCCACAATGCTCCCATGTCCAGGTCACCTGATTAACTCCCTTAAAAGGACAACACACATCATCTTGATATGTTGTCGGCATTCCATGTTGGATACCACACTCTGCTGAGTATCTGTGACTTGATGCATTCAGGCATCGTCACCTAACTGGGTTACTTCTCTGGTGGCCAACTCTATTGAGATAGCAATTTCAAAAGCTGCATCAGGGCCACTTCTTGATCGTAGCTTCCATTCGAATGCTTCTCGTCTGAGCACACAAACTGAACAGTATCACAAAGCATCTTAGATGAACTCTCCAAACTCACAATAATTCTTCTCACTTTTTAAGGCAGCCACAAATTGGCGATGGACTCCCTTTTGTTCTGTACCAATTAATAGAAACGGAAATGCTCCACATTCATCAATGGCTTTGGTGCAAATTAACTTACAAACACTTGAGTTCTCCAGTTTTCTCTGGTTGCACCAGATCCTTCGAATCATGAAGGTCTTAAGCAGAATGGTGTTCGAAAAAGCCGGTACCATTAAGTCTTCAGCCACTTTCTTCTCCAATATGTAAGCAGTAATACATTCAAGGTAAAGCATCCTGCTTTCTGTCCTTTCATCAAATGTTTCCATCGCTACACACTGACACACCTCTTTGTTTGCCCATCATTGGGAATTTTCCTTGTCATTCGAGTTGGTCCTGATGAAGGGCTTTTGCCAGGAACGGTGATTTTCCTGCTCTTCGAATGCTGCCTGAATCTCATCAGTGAATGTTCCTGTGTCTGCCACACCCTCACTGACTCTGCTGCCATATCGTTCTGACCTGATATAGACTGCAGACTGAGTCCCCTTGCAGTCGTACTCCATTATAACTTTGGTACATTCCCCAGTTAGCGTTCCCCTCTTCAGCCATCGGCGATGACCCGAGTCTCCTCAGAACAGCCACGATCAGTGATGCCCAATTTGGATTCTGCCAGGGTCACTCAGCTCCTGACCTCATTACAATCTTGGTTCAAACATGGATAAAACACCTGAAAAGCAGAGGTGAGGCTTCGGGGAGGTGATGGATTAGTTGCATTATTATTGCACTGTTAATGCAGAGACCCAGGAAATGTTCTGGGGACCTTAATTTGAAGCCTGTCACAGCGGATGGTGGAAATTGAATTCAGTAAAACTATCTGGAATTAGGAGTCCAATGAGACCATAAAACAATTGTAGACTGTTGGAAGGAAATGTTTCTGATTCACAAATGCCCTTTAGGGAAGGAAACTGCCATTCTTACCTCATCTGGCCTACACGTGACTCCAGACCAACAGGAATGTAGTTCACTTGGAACGCCCTCTGAGTCTAACCAGTGACGCCCTTATCTTGAGAATGATTTGTCAAAAATGAGGCGAGAGTGACAGCCCTTGGCATCAAGGTCACATCATATCGAGTGTGGCATCACAGATCTGAACAAATGGAGAATCAATTGATATCGGGGACAGACCCTCCACATAGCTGTCATACCTGACATGTAGGAAGATAGTCGTGCTTGTTGGAGGTCAGTAAGCTCAGCTCCAGGACATCACTGCAGGAGTTCCTCAGGGTGGGGTCCTAAACCAAACCCTTCTGCTGCTTCATCAAATTGCTTACCCCCATCATCAGGTCAGAATTGGAGATGTTCAATGATGACTGTACGAAGTTCAACCCATCCATGATTCCACAGATACAAAAGCCATCCATGATCAAATGTAACAGTCTGCAGGCTTGGGCTGACAAGTGCCAAGTAACATTCATGCCAAACAAAGGTCAGGCAATGCCTATCATCAATAAGAAACAATCCAACCACCGCCTCTTGACATTCAATGATACCACCATCACAGGATCCCCCACTATCAACATCCTGAGTGCTGTCTTTGACAAGAAACTCAGCTGGCCTCACCATATAAACACGATGGGTAGAAGAGCAGATTAGAAGTGAGCAAAACAATGGCAAATAACTCAGACCCTCAATCTGAAAGTGTTTGCACCATCTTCATGGAATACACCCCATTTTCCTGGCAACACCACCACTCAAGAAACTTAATTATTGTTGAGGACAAAGCAACTTACTTGATTGTTTGCTCTCACATCCACAATCAGCCATTCTCTCAACTAGTGATGCCTTGTTCCAGCAGTGTGTGCTATCTACACGGTACACTGTAAAAATTCATCGAAGGCCCTTCAACAGCACCTTCTGCAAGCCCTTTCATTAAGAAGAACAGGGGCAGCAGATACATGGGAATACCATGAACACTTTTCTGTCACAGTCCCTGGTTTAAAATCCTGAAATTCGTTCCTTAAGGACGTTATGGGTTAACCGACAAATGTGT